>NC_063343.1:554574-586368 GCF_021869965.1 Rhincodon typus
TTGTCTTGGTTCTATTGAGATTGTGTTTTGTTAACTCAGATTATACTTACACATTAGCCTGCTGACTAAATCTGTGCACTACTTGCGTAACCAAAATTTTGGTGAGTGATTTATGGGTTAAAATATACTTTGAGGGCCCTTGGCTGAAAGTGGAAGTAACTAAGCCTTTTCTTGGCAGCTTGCACTACTTTGTGGTCAGTTCCAGCTTTACAGATTGTCTCCTGAATGGCATCATTGACTAGCTTGACTAATGCTCAGCAGTTCCTGCTCTGGCTGCTGTTCTGATATCACTTATTACACATGGACATTTGTGAATGAAATGTCACTCTGTGGGGGATGATGTCAGCGTCAGCTGTCGAACCTGTATGAGAAAGCTGTTGTTCTGGGTTAATGAGGTTTTCCATGAATAACTCAATTGATGGGCTCTGTTCTGCTGTGCACAATCCGTTAGTTCTAGCACTTCATCTGCAGATGGTTTGAATTACTCACATTGCAGAGTTAGTGATCATTGTGAGGCTATCTTCTGCTTAAGAAGTCTCTTCACCATCCGGAAAAAGAAACTGATGTTTGTGTATAAATTATTTTGGACTAGTTTTTGTACTAATATGGATTCAATTATAAATACATGTAGTCAACTAAGAGCTATCCATGTGCTTAACATTGAACTAATAATAATCAATTGTATCTATGTTGACCTGTGTTGTGTGGCAATGCTTGCTGTGTCTGTCCTGACTGATGCGATGCTGATAATGTTCAGTGGACTTATACTGATTTCCACCAGACTGTTTGAAGCATCTTAGTCTGTGCAAATTGCCTGCCCGATTCCCCAAATAACTTCTAAAGTACTTTGAAACATTGTATTAATAGCAATCTCTTTTTGTGTAACTTACCGTATTTACACTAACAATGATCACACCAACAGGACTAACCTCTGTCAGCTTAGTATTGCTTGCTGTATATATATTCACTTTAACCAAGCTGCAACTGGCTGCCAGACTTTTATTTGCATATTACAAGTTATGCAAGCAATATTGGTAGTAATTTGCACTTTGGCAGTGACATTTCCAGCTGGGTAAGGGGACATTTTGCAGTGACAGGAGCTGGATTATGTTTACTGAGTTTACTAAATGTTGAGTTGTTTTCATTTGTGTCTGTACCAACCAGAACAGAATGGCATTGCCAAACTCAAAGTCACGCAATGCCCAGGCATAAGATCAATGTGATGGTATCATGACAATAGGTCAGAGGCCCCCAGTGCTATGGACATTTTTAACTTGTAATACTAAAATGCATTTTCAAAAAGATGCTGATACAGCCAAAAATGGCTGTAAATTTGGATGTAAATTAAGTGCCTGTCTGGAAAGAGAGAGAAAGAGAGAGACTCAGGTAATGTCATGCCTAAAGATGCAAAAGGAGGGCTTCAAGCAATAAACCTTCGTAGAAGGAAGAGGCAAATCAAACAGATTGGACTGTGATCTCTTGTGACTACAAAAATAATGAGGGGCTGGTGGCCCCTTGCTGGGTTATGTGTGGATAATGTCCCAAACTGCAGACGTATGCTGTGTTTTCCCCTTTGAAATACACAAGGAGAGGGATTAAAAGCCAGTTTCAACCCCAAATAGTAAATATGTAGACTGTTCAACCTCAGTTGGCATCACATCCATGTCTTGCATGTCTGCAGCTGACTGTTCATCTGGCAAAACCAATTACACTGCATGCTTCAGAAGCAGGAATAGGTTCATACAAACTCCAGAGTGGCTGAAAGATCTGAAAAATACTTAGGTTGTCACCTTCTTGAGAGCTGTACCCAAAGGCAGATCCAACCCATGGCCACAGACAAGACAGGACAGCAGATCCCAAATCCACCTCAACAGGAAAAGGGATTGAAATCCATAATGTTGGCACCAATCTGGTCCACACTGGGCCAACTAGCCTCACTGAGTCTGAGTTTCAATGGCCACATATACCCTTGCACGCACGTTGTAACCTGAAATTATGGAGAATGATGGTAGAGGCTTCAGTTTCTTTCCATTGCCTGGGAGGGAGAGGGGAGGTGTACATGGTGCTAATTATCAGGGAATGTGGGGTGGTAAGGGTGAGGGTGTGGCAGAGCGAGATATAGTGCTCATTGACCATGGATCAGCATACAAAACACATGGTAGAGGAGGGCAAATTCACCCCCAAAAGCCCCAGAAAGTTCAGTCATGAGGTGATGTAAATTGAATGGACAGAATCTCTGAGGAGCTGCTCCTGTAATCACAGGCTGGTTCCCTGCTTTGCTTTCTGTGGATAGGCTCATGTCTGACTATATTAGCAATGAATATAGGATAGACCAAGTCTGTGATTGTGGGAGCAGCTCCAAGCAGGTACAAGGAGACGAGAGAAACATTCATTGTCTGAGAGGGTGGCACAGTGGTTAGCACTGCTGCCTCATAGCGCCAGGGACCTGGATTTGATTCCAGCCTTGGGTGATTGTCTATGTGGATTTTGCACATTCTCCCCATGTTTGTGTGAGTTTCTTCCCACTGTTCTGGTTTCCTGCTACAGTTCAAAGATGTGTAGTTTAGGTGGATTGGCTGTGCTAAATTGCCCATTGTGTCCGTGGATTAGCCATGGGAAATGCAGAATTACAGGAAGAGTCTGGGTGGGATGCTCTTTGGAGTGTCTGTGTGGACTTGATGGGCCAAATGGGGGGGCGTTGCTTCTACATTGTAGAGATTCTCAGATACTTGTTAGTGGGAGAGGGCAAGGTGCTGAGAATTGAGGCAGGAGAAACAGTCATTGCCTGCAGAGAAGGAGAGAATCAGAGGGTGGGAGGACAGGCCAACAGTGTTGGACAAGAGACAGTGGCAATCTGCAAGAGTTGAGAGGAAGGGACGAGGAAAGGAGGCTGGAGGGTGCCAGGACAGGGGAGGCTGCAGGGGTTTGAGGCAAAGAGAGAAAGGCTGCAAGGGAGGGAGGATAGATGGACTTGAAGATGGGTAAAGGAGGAGCATGAGATAGTAGGAAGTTTTTCTTTGATTGAGATTGAGTTTTTCTGAAGAAGGGTCTAGGACCGAAACGTCAGCTTTCCTGCTCCTCTGATGCTGCTTGGCCTGCTTTGTTCATTCAGCTCTACATCTTGTTATCTTAAAGGAGGAGCATGTCAGGTTTGTGAGAGAGGAAGTTGCAAAGGGGAGACTGAATGAGAGACTGCAAGGAGAAAGAGAGACGATGCAAGTGGTGTGAGGAAAGAAGGGTACTACAGGGGTGGGGAGAGAGAGAGGGAGGAAGGCTGTAAGAGGAGTAGGGAAGCTGGAAGGTTTAGGAACATTGCAAAGGGAGCAGGAGAAATCGGGAGGCTGGTAAAGAGGCTGGGGAGAGGACGGGAGGCTGCAATGTAAGGGTGCGAGGACAGACAAGCTCTAAAAGAGAGTAAGGAGTTTTAAATTCATTAACAAAGGAATATTTGGCTAACTAGGAGCCAGGAAGCTGAAAATGAGGAATTAATTTCTTTGCAAATGAATGTGAAATCTCAACCTTAAGCCTATATATGTTCAGGAGCTACTAAATGGTGGTGGAAGGATAGAGAATGAAATCAATGATTCTGCAATGAACACTGTGTCAATTATTACATTTATATCTGAGATTGAGTTCTGAGATGCAGTGAAAAAGATAGTAATTGTCTGGTTAAAATTTTCCAGCTTTGTGTGCATTTTTGATGGAAACTTATTAGCTGTGACATCGCCAGTTTGTAGAAATGGGTGTAAGGTGATGGTTTCTTGTGTGTTGAAGTGTCACAGTCATAGAATCATAGAGTCATAGAATACAGGAATAGGCCCTTCAGCCCAATGTGTCCATGCTGCCCAGCTTTCCTAAACTGAACTAGTTCCATTTGCCTGCATTTGGTCCATATCCCTCTAAACCTTTCCTACCAATGTACCTGTCCAAATATCTTTTAAATTTTACTATTGTACCCACCTCTACCATTTCTTGCATCAATTACTTTGAAAAAAACTCTTGTTGAAAAATGATGGCTGGTCATGTGTGTCAATTTAAATTTTGTGTGTTTACAAAATTAATCTTCTCATTATATGTCATGGCTTTACATTTAATAGAGGGTTGATAATTATTGGTGATGTTGATGTATTCTTCAAATTCTGCTTCTGCGTGTCTCCAGATACCTCATATATTAACACAGATACAGAAGGTGTTGTTACTATGTGACTGAATTACTCAATAAATGAGTTAGGCAGAATGAAAAAGGAACCCCCTGAAAAACCAAAAAAAATGCTCTGAAGAAAAATGTTTTGATCTTTGCTCCTAATTTTGAAGAATGTGAGGAGTGGGTTAAAGATGGCGGGTGTCGGGGGAGAGAATAAGGGGCCTAGAAATAGCATGCTCTCTGTGAGTGGGATTTGAACCCAGAGCTTTTAGCTTAGAGGCAGGGGCACTACCACTGTGTTGCCAAACCACCTACTTAGGAAATATATCTACATAACCTGTGGTCAGCATGTTTTTCAAAGTCAAGAGTCGTCAGTTATATGTTAGAAACATTGCAGAACCTTGTAATTAGTAATTATAAGCTCCTATGTACACAAACTGATGGCTTGAAGGTAGGACACAAACTAATCACAAGCCTTGCTTTTTGCAGTCAATTATGCATTACATTTGTAAAGATGTCAAGGTCAAGATTTTCAAGTTATTCATGGAAAGGGACAGTGTCTGAAACTCTGTGGCATTGTTATCTGATAGCCCAGTGCGCAAGGACTGCATTCCTGTCCTATTGAGCTCTTTTCTATGGAATAAGTCAGATTTTAGCAAAACTAGTTTGATTTACTTGTAAACTGCTGCAGAGGAATGTGCCCAAGAGCTATTCACATTTCTCTGGACTGTGAGTGCGTTTCACCATATAACTGTCTTGTTACAAACATTTTTATTAAATCTGGTTTCATTATACTCTCTTCACTTATGAAGATGGATGAGTGAATGCATTAAACTTAGAAACTCAGCACAAAATAGTCCAATTCGCAGAGGACGTTAAACAAAAAGGGACAAGAGATGTGAGTGAGAAATACGCACTTATTACTGAATGTGTTGAAATTAGTAAACAGAAAGTTAAGAAAGACCTTTGGAATTTTAGTAGTCTCAATGCGAAACATGTCTTATCAATACAATGAAGCTATGAACAAGGTCAATACAATAAGCAACACAGTAGAATGTAAGTTGAGGAGAGAATGATTACTTGGATACAGGATAATGAGTCCAATTCTGGTCACTAAGAAATGAAACAGGCAGTTGAGAGCCAAAAGTTGTGCAGAGCAGAGCCAAGGGGCCATGCCTAATGTTTTCTTAGTGGACAGGGACGGGAATTGGATGCCTTAAAGAAGATGATATTTCTGTTCCTGTTTCTAATCAAGAGGTGCTATATGAGCTCATTCATCTGTAGTTACGTTGTGAGGTCCAAACAAGTGACAAGACAGAAAGGAAGGAGAAAGTGAGAAATGTAGTCCAAAGATTTGACAATATGAAAAATGTTGGATGCTGTGTGCAGAATCTTATATGGGATTGAATGATAAAGGCTATGGTCAGATTTGTGGCAGAATTACACAAGCGGTCCAGCAAAGCTTACCTTGACGTCAGGAGCAACTTGATGCATCTTCTATGCATCTGCCAAATGGTGAAGCGAATTTCTCACCAGGCCACAAATCATCTCATTAATATTCAGCTTCCTATTTTATCAAACACACTGAACAAGTTCACAGTCACGAGTTCTCAGCATGGAAGTTAGAGCAAGTACCTGGCAACTTCAGCTCACTGTTTGCTGCAAAGGAGTTCTTGTGGGATACTGGGCACCAGTATTTTCAGGGCATGCTCTGTGGGCACTGGTCACATGTACCTCACATCCACAGTTATTGGCATCTGACATGTACCAGCCTCAAACAACCCTCATGGCACATCTTTGATCCACTTATAGGACTGGATATGAGGGAGGGGGAGCTGCAGATAAAGTGGGGGTAAGGGTGGAGGCGGATTGGTGGTGATGGGTGGACACTGGCATTAGGTACGACTGGTTGGTCGATGGGAGAGATGAATCTGGTTGGTAGCTCGAAGGGAGGGTCAGAAGTTGGAATGGAAGGGAGGAGGTGGGGCTGGAAAGGGAGCCAGGGGATGCGTGGGAAGGTTATTTGAATTTTTTTCAATATTAAGTTCTCTGGGCTGTAGGTTGCCCAGACAGAGGGTGTACAACCAGGTCGTACCTTCTAACAGTGTCCACCAATTACCATCATTCTGCCTCCACCACCCCCCCCCACTTCTCTCCGTACCCCCACATCCAGTCCTGAAGAAGGGTAATAAGTTAAACGTTGACTGCTCCTTTCCTCCAGATGCTACCTGGCCTGCTGTGTCCTTCCAGCCTCCTGTTTGTCTACATTGGATTCCAACATCTGCATTTTTTTTGTCTCTAATAATGTTACTGCTGTATTGCTGTACTGTTTAATACACGTAAATTCAAGGGCAGCCTACAATACCAGTCCAAGGACATGGACATAGTAAGCTGTTTGGGCCAGTCAGAATTGGATGCTTTCCACATTAGAAATGAGGATTTGAATGCCATCTGTCATAATTCTTTCTGCCCTATTTAGTTTACTTCCCAGAGTGAGACAGAAAGGTATTAAGGGTGATACAAGTGAATCGTCCTGGTTTTACTTTTGGAGCAGGAGGGGGTTTGTCCTGAGTGAGTGAGAAGATGGCACAGTGCGTATACAGAGTTAGTGATGATGGCTGCATGACTGTGAATAAGGGAATATGATGCAGGCAATGGTAGAGTATGAGCCTTGGTGGGAGATGGGTACAGGAGCAGGTATAGAGTGAATGTGAAGTATCAGAGAGAAGGTACTGGAACTTGCCCTGGCAGAGAGAAGAAGGTCATTGACCTTCTTCCTACATTGCTGTGCCTTCCTCCAGGTTCTCAAAACTGTATTGACCAAGGTAGCAACTTCAGATCAGGTTGGCATGGTCTGGTGTTGTGTCCTCCTCTGTTGGTACCAGGGGAAGAGAACACCCGTCTGTACCCCAGCCAATTCAGCAGGACCTCCAGGTCCATACTTGCAAAGCAGAGCACCAAATTTCCCTTTGTAGCCGTGTCCAGGGCAAATATCATGCACAGTGCAGGGCAGCTCCAGACTAACAGTGCTCAGCCTTTTAAAGATAACAATTCCAGGATATCCCAGCAGTGTTGTGAAGTTCCATGAACCGTGCATCATAAAATGGGGATGAGATTGAATGTGAGGATTCAGGTCGGTAGTTATAGAAGTGAGGTTGGTAAGATACGAGAAAAAAACACACTAGTCTTTACAACGAGAAACTCTCACAAGACCCCGACACAACTGACACTTAGTGAGAAAAAGTAAGATTCAGCTGCTATTTTAATTAAATTAAAGGCAAATGAATGAGATGTAGCCTTTTCATTGGTTGTATGATAAGGATTTCAGGCTTTGTCTCAAATTTGAACATTCACATGCTAATGTTTTGTGCCACTTGATCTTGACCACTTGATGGAGCCATTTGTTGTGCTGGAACATTTAAACTCAGAGAGGAAAAGTCAGTCAGGAAAACCTCTGTTACACACTGGTCTTCACCTGATCTGAATTTTATTGCCTCATGGAAAAGGACATGGATGTAGATTATTCTGCAGCTGTTGGGTTTTCTACAATGATAGGGCTCCCTCTGGGTTGTCCAGACTCTCTCAGTGCAGTTACATCGCTTTCATATATCCTGTGACATGTGCAATGCAGTTCACCCAATGGCTGGTTGTGTTGATTGTGAAAAAAAATGCAGTTTTGTTTTTTAAGGCAGCATATCTTTAAGTAATGAAGCATGGTGTTTGAAATGCAAATGCTTTTGTAGTGATTTTTTCAAACAATTGCATCACTTGCAGAATTAATCTCAGTCAAATATTGCTTTACATAGAAGGTGACTGGAGGTGCCAGGCTGGAAACTGGTGAGTATAATCTCAGAACAAAATAATAAAAGTACACAGCTGAAACAATTCAGTTATAGGAATGAATATAATGGGCTCAGATAACAAAGAATTCCTGGATTTTGATTCACAGATATTTACTTTTTAAGTGGTCAATTCACTTTTCATTCCAATGGTGATAAGTAGGGAACATCAAACTTCCCAGTGAAACACACTGTTGTGGCGTCAGTACGTATCGAGCATATTTTTCTAGCAATGCACAACATACCCTGGCAACCAGGATTTCTTCAATATACAGAGTTTAATTTCTGAATTGTTTAACTCATTGACCCTGGCTGAGTGAACACTAGTAGCCCTCCACACTTGCCCTTTTTTTGAAAAATGAAACCAGATCCAGTCAGCCAGTATGGATTACAGCTATGGATCATCCAATGTATGGTACTATATCCTGATTACTTTTTGCCAGACCATTCTGCTTGAAGTCGGAACACAATGTTTTTTTCCCTCTTAATTTAAAAGAATAAATCAATTTTGGATGCCAATTGTATCTCGATACACTTCCATACACACTGAAACCCAACACGAGTACAGACTAGGTTCAGAAAGCTTTCTGCGGATTATTTTCAGGTCATTGCTGCTTATTATGGTCATGGATATTAAAGGTAAATGCAGAACTAATATGGAACAGCTGCCGACAAAGCATCCAAGAATTTAAAGATAGTGACTTTTTTCAGTTAGAGGTCTCGCTGAATATTACGACAAGGCTCATCATTCTGTGTGTGTCACTCACTCCAGTGACACTTTCTTCAGAATTTTCTGTCAGCACAACACTCACTATCTAATTGCTGAAGGTGTATTTGACGTCATGACTTCAAGGTTAGCACATTCAGTTTATTGACAAAATATCATTAGACTGTGAACTGGAAGGATGGCCTGTAGCAAAAAAGTTAGACATGACAACATTGTTAGTGTTTTAGGCACCTGACAGACTGGAAATAACCTTTACAACATAACATGGTTTGCATTTCATTCAATTGTTAATTACACAATAGTTAGCATTAATTCTTGGACAGTGCACAACTCAGCTCCTATAGCACATGATTAACTGGACGATAAAGATTTGAAATGATAAAAGAAAGAATCCTTTGACACTCACACAGAAAATGCTGGAGGAACTCAGGCAACATCTGTGGAGTGAGGCAGAGTTAGCATTTTGAGTCTGGTATGACTTCTTCAGAACTGAACATGGCTTTTATAAAATAGTTTTGATGGAGGCAGAGGCCCAGAGTGGGCTGTTAATGCTGGAGAAAGAGAAAAAGAGGTGTAAAATGGCACTTCCCCATGCAATTGTGGGACAGTGCCATTTTACACGTGCCCATTCATCTCCTTGCTCCTCACTGACCAAGGCAAAGACACCTGCTAAGATGAAGCTTCTTTCAGTCTAGTGTACTGCATTCACTGTTCACAATGCAGTCTCCTTTACATTGGTGCAACCAAAAGCAAACTATGTGACAGCTTTGTGAAACATGTCCGCTATATCTTTAGGAACAATCCCTGACCTCTCAGTTGTTTGCTATTTCAATAAACCATTTTGCTCTTGTGCTAACATTTTTGTCCTGGGATTGCTGCAATGTTCCAGTGAAGCACAATGCAAGCGCGAAGAACAACATCTCATTTTCCACTTAGGCACTTTATTGCCTCGAAGTCTCAATATTGAAATCAACAACTTCAGAAACTGCATCATGTTTGTTCTCCATTTTTCTTACATTCTCTCTGCCCTCCTCTCCTCAGCCTTGTCTTGTTTGTTTCTTGTCTACTTTGCTCTTCATAGAGAGGACCCATTCTCTTCCTTTTAACGTTAACTTACACCCATTTTACATCGTTTTTTGTCCTTTTCCACCATTAACAAGTCCTTTGTCTTTTTCACTGGGCCTCTGTCAAAAGTATTTTAAGAACTCATTTTCCGTCACTGTCAGTTCTGAACAAGAGTCACATTGGCTTCAAAACATTAACTCTGTTTCACTCTCCACAGAAGCTTTCAGACCTGCTGAGTTTCTCTAGCACTTTCGTGTTAGTTTTGGGTTTCCAGCATCATCAGTATTTTGCTTTTATCCTTTGGGACTATCCCATGCTGCTGGAAGATTTTGTGAGCTGCTATACAACATAGTTACAAACATGAGACATGAATTGTAACCCTTTACCGAGTGGACAATGTTTTGTGCCAACTCTAGTTTAAATGTTGCAAAATAAAAACATATTGAGAGTTCATCCTTATTATATCTCACTGGGGCAACATGCCAGAAATCCAGCCTTGCTATTCCTGGAATCATCACAAAAACTAAAGATATTATAAAAGCACACAGCGTCCTCCAATTTATCCAACTTTTGTGCCCAGGTTAATAGAAAGCAAGGACTTAAAAAGAATTATCATAGTAAATAGATAAATACATATAAAAAGTAGATTCTAGCTAAACAATTACAAACTGTGGACATATAATTCTACTAGTTAAAACCTGAACTCCCTTATAGAACTCCCTTATACAACTTTTGGGGAAGGCAATGGCCTGAAGATATCATGGCTAGATTATTAATCCAGAAACTCAGCGAACGTTCCGGGGACCCGGGTTCAAACCATGCCATGGCAGATGGTGGAATTTCAATTTAATTAAAAAATTCTGGAATTAAGAATCTACTGATGACCTATGTCATAAAAAATCCATCTGGTTCACGAATGTCCTTCAGAGAAGGAAATCTGCCACCCTCACCTCATGTGGCCTACATGTGACGGGAGACACAGAGCAATGTGGTTGACTCACAGCTGCCCTCTGGGCAATGAGTGCTGGCCTAGCCAGCAACGCTAACATACAAAACACGTACACACATGCACACACACGCTCTCACACACACTCACATGTACACACACACGTACACACACACACTCACACACAGACACACACACACACACACGTACACACATGTACACACACACTCACACATACACGCACACACGTACACACACACACACCCACACACACATACAGACATACAAAAACATTGGTGCTATGAGTGGAGGGAAAACCTGGGAAAGCTGTTGAATGTTTGTTGAGGGGATCCTTCAGCTTGGCAGGAATTACTTTGGTGGTCTTCCTCTCGTCTCCAGGTGCTTTCACTTGCTTGCCTGAGGCACAGGCTTCCCACTTATAAAATCTCTGACTTACTGATTAACGGCAACAGCTGGAATTGATGAGGGAAAATAAATTTGCTTTCTTCAGGCTTCAGGTTTTATAAAATCTTTAAGTTATGTGATAGCTTTGGGAACAATGGGCTTTCTCTCCACAGAAACTGCCAGACCTGCTGAGTTTTTCCAGCAGTTTCTGATTTTGGTTCTGATTTCCAGCATCTGCAGTTCTTTGGTGTTTTTGTTTAGTTCATAATTTGATGAGTAGTTTGTTTTCATTCCTGTTCATTGTTGTTTAATTGCAACTATGAGAGTGGATGTAGATACTGGTGTGAATTCAGAGGAAGTATCTAGGGTAAGAGAGATATGGAGGATTTATGTCTAAAGAGAAGATAAGCCCCTTTCCTTCAAATGTTGAATCCAGGCCCATAACAATACAAAGAGATACCGGGGCTACTCAAGCTCTTATGCTGGAGAAGGATTTAATGTTCCCAACAGAGAGTTCAATGAAAGCCAAAATGTTGGTAATTGGAATAGGTGGAGAGTTTATCCGAGTTCCATTGTATAAAGTCTGATTGGGGTGTGACTTGTTGTCTGGATTAGTGGTAGTTAAGAAATTACTTGTGGTTGGAATTGATTTGCTTCAGGGGAGGCATTTAGCTGGAGTGAAAGTTATAGCTTTGCCTATAATTATGGAAAGTCCAGTTGAGGCTAAAGAGACAGAAGAGTTGCAAGTACAGGTCCTAGGTATTTCTCCATCATGTATAATGTAATGGTTAAATTAATCTAAGATAAAGATCCTTCTATGTGTGTCAAATGGTTGCATATAATGCTTATATGTGCTTGTGAAAATTACTTTGCTTAACCTTTTAATTTTGATGAGTTCTTTTATCACAAGTGAAAGTGAATGGGCAGGATGGAAACATTTGAGATGTCGTTTGCTACTGCACCTGGTTCAGAAAACTTGAGACAATCAATGGATTTCTTTTCCCCTCAAGTTACAGTACAAGATCTCCTTGAAGTCTGATCTGAAACTGAACAGAAAGACTGCAATCTACACTATATGCAGAGATAAACACATTCCACTAGCCCAACACTATCATTTCTCATTTTGATGCAAAGCAAATTGCAAGAGCCTAGTAATGTCCATAATGTATTGAGTTTTATTTCTTGTATCTGTGCTTATTGTAAACAAGATCCAAAGATAGTTTCTACCTCACACTAAGGTGATACTACTATAGTCGGAGCAACACAAGTCTTTCTAACAACTACAACTTCAGTAACTGAAAAAACTTATGCTTTCACTGGTTGAAGATTTCACAAGTATTCATTTTACATGAGAAGATTTGAAAGCAGAGATTTAGATAAAGTATAGAATTTCAAGAGGAATTAAACTAAGTAAACTTATACAGAAAATAAGACTGTTAACAGACGACATTGAATTATTTGATATCAACTGTGATTATATTTGTCTCAAAAAGATTGCACATCAGAATTTCCTATCACTATCCACATTCTTCATGGTAATACAATCTCATATTCCATTTATGTTTTTAATAATTTAACATTTTGGGTGGCACGGTGGCTCAGTGGTTAGCACTGTTGCCTCACAGCACCAGGGACCCAGGTTTGATTCCACCCTCGAGTGACTGTCTGTGTGGAGTTTGCACATTCTCCCCGTGTCTGTGTGGGTTTGCTCTGGGTGCTCCAGTTTCTTTCCACAGTCCAAAGCTGTGCAGATTAGGATGGATTGGTCATGCTAAATTGCCCTGTAGTGTCCAGGGATGTACAGGCTAGGTTGATTAGCCATGGGAAATGCAGGGTTACAGGGGTAAGGCAAGGGGATGGGTCTGAGTAGGATGCTCTTTGGAGGTTCGATGTGAACCTGTTACTGAAATCGATCTGTTACTGAAGTCAAACTGTGTGCTCTCATAAACGACAATAGAACTCCTAGTGAGAAAACTCTGAATGCATTGAGGTCATCTTGAAGTGCCCATAAGTATTTGTTAGAACTTTTCCAGAATATCCAGATATCGTTCAATTCAGAGAATGCTAGGAAGACATACAAAGAGATCAGAAGCCAACAGATGTAGCAGGAAAGAGAAAGGTTCTATTGAAAACAAAGGCAGGGGATCATGATCAAAACATTTACTCGTACCCTTGGGGGAACACTGTCATCTCGAAAGTTCCAAAATATAATTGAATTTGTGCCAGATTTGGCAGAGTTGGATATTGGACCTACAGCAGAGGAGCTTACCACAGCCAATGCTTTAATTATTTGGTTAAAGCCCCAGGTAATGATGTGAGATGTGTGAACTCATCAAACATGGGAAACTGGAATTTGAAAGATTTGTATGCAGTTCTCTGAATTGGTTGGGAGGAAATATCAATGCCCCTGGCTATGCATGATGCAAAGATGATGTATAAGAACAAGGATGACAGCGGCAATTGTAAAAATGGTTGAGTCATTTCCCTGTCAAGTATTGTGGGAAAATTATTTGCCCATGTTGCTCATGACTGACTGTCGATCTTGGCTGAATGCATCTATCCCAAATCTCCGTGTGGGTTCAGATCTGAAATACCTACAATGACATGATCTCCTCAGCCCAGTGGCTGCAAGAGAAATGCTGTACATAAAGGAAACCACAGTGCATTGTCTTCATCAATCTTGCCAAGGCATTTGATCATGTGATGAGCAGACAGCTAGAGAATATTGGCTGCCTGCCAAAGTTGCTCACTGTGATCTCCTCTTGCAACCACAATATAATGGGTAAGGTCACATGTGGTGGGGGTGGGGCGGAGGTGTGTGTGCGGGGAGGGGACCGGTTCTCTGGAACTTTTTAAGATCCACATTGGGGTCAAAACAGCTGGCCAGGCAGCATCAGAGGAGCAGGAAAGCTGACATTTGGAAAGCTGACGTTTCGGGTCCGGACCCTTAAACGTCAGCTTTCCTGCTTTTCTGATGCTGCCTGGCCTGCTGTGTTCCTCCAGCTCCACACTGTGTTATCTCAGACCCCAGCATTGGTAGTTCTTACTATCTCTGGGATCAAACAGCATTGTTTTCTGGCACTGACACTCTTTGGCATATTTTTCTTTTCACTACTGTCATATTCCTATGGGTCATCTCAAAGGGATGTCTACTTATGTGCTGGTCTTAGTGGAATTATGTTTAACTTTGCTCAACTGTGATTCAAAACAATGTTGCACAGAATCCTCCTGAGTGAAATTGCACAATAGTGATGATGCTGCAATACTATTCCATACCAAATATCTTCAATAGCACATGAACAAACTTTATTATGCTTGTAAAGAGTTTGGTTTTACCATCACAGCAGAAAGACAAATCCAGTGGCCCAAGATCTGCCATATTGCCATCTATCAGCATCGACAATGAAGGCTGTTGATAGCTTCATATCTCTGAGCTCCACAACCTCTAGAAATTTGAGACTTAATGTTTACTTAATGTAGTCAACTCATGCTTTGCAAAAGTTGCAACTAGAGAAGAACACTAGAGAAGACTATGAAACAACTTCAAACTGACTGAGAATGCCAAACTACGAGCCTACCAAATCTGCATCCTCAGTGCATTTCCCTACAGTGGAGGACAACATATTCTAGGTAGGAGAAAAGGCTTGAAAGCTTAGCAAGGGTCAGATCCTTTTTAAACTAACCTTGTTATGACCAATGGATGGGGTGAGTGAATAAAGTAAGGGAGCCAGTTCATCCTGCCTCACCCAGATGCTATATGATTTGGAATATCCATTTGTGTCTGCAATAGCTTTGGGAATCTCACTCAGGATCTGGTGGGATGAAGCTAAAGACCTTGGTGTGGTGAACTAGCCACTTTTCAGATCTTCTGAGTATCCTTACCTCTGCTACATGGAGATGTGCAGGCAAGATATAAGGATGGTGGACATTGACAGCAACAATTGAAAGACAGTCTTTAATGGCCATGACTTTTGGAGGCTGACTCTAATGAAAGGCCTTGGAAGAGGGGAGCAAAAACATGCAGGTGTACCCCTGTGTTAAATAGCTCAGTGTTAATGAGGGTTTTCAATCTTAATTATCAAAGGATGACAACCCTCTTGTCAAATATAGTCTGAAAATTATCTGGCACACATGTAAATGCTGCGACACACTTACACATGGAAATAACAAGCAGGCAAATAGTGAAATCAGTACCATAATCACATACAAACAAAACATTCTGGAAACACTCAAGCAGCCTGGCTGCATTTGAGGAGAGGGACACAGAGTTAACATTTCTGGAACGCAAGTCTTCAGTACTATTGCTGGAATATTGTCACAACCCATAGCTTTTGCAATTTTGAGTGCCTTCAGCTGGCCAAGAAGAAAAGCCAGAGAGAACAGAGCCCAGTGAATCAATCTCCTTCTCAGTCCACTGTCTTCCTCTGTTGCAAGTGCATCAGAGCAATCATTGCCTTGCCAAAATGGAGCTCCTATGCCAACAAAGAGTTGATCACCATGGCACAATACTATTGTCTTTTGGAATAGATGGCTGCTATCAATAACATTTTAATTTATTTAAGGGCCACCTATTTACAATGAGTTAAAATTGATCTACTGATTCACATTCTTTTCGTAACAATCATTGGTATGAGAAGTACCAAAAGTCTCCTCACAAGGCTCTCAGAGTAACCGTTTGTATAAAACAGCCTTTACTATGACAGTTCCTTTCAAGTGCTGTCTTATTCAAGTCTCTTTCTATATTATTCAATTATTCTGCCACATTTCCCTTTTCCATAATTTCTTTCTATTGACTTAAAGACAGTCTCGTAGGAAAAGTTAAGTGTGGAATTCTCAGAAGCAATAGAAATTCCAGTGTGCACATGCAATCACCATCGAACATTTTTCCAATGCAGTCTGGATCATTCTTTGTGGTGGGTGAATAGAACTATTTGGCAGCAACTGGATATATTTGCAGTGAAGTATAGTGATTGTCAGCAGATACTGAATAATAGCTAAATGTAAAACTATCTCATATTCTCTGTAAAATGAAGGGTATTTGGCAGGTTCAAGTGCTCGATATCGCAATTAACTTTTAGCAGCAGACAGAACAACGTTTGAAACTAAAACCAAAATCAGTCAGGAGCGAAAAGCAATTTTCTGGTTATGTTCGGGTTTTTAAAAATCAGTAATCAACTGTAGTCCAATTTATAAAGAATTACACAAAGAATTAGGCTGTCAATATAAACATTCTTGACATATAAAAATGTTTTCAAATGTGTTTAGTAATAATTACTAATAAATTACTCTCCTATCCTTGAGATGCTCTTGATAAAGAAATGTCTAATGCCAGGTGTTTGTTTTCTAGATAAAAGGTGTTTCGTTTGGAAAAAGGAATGTCCTGACATACTGTGAAGGTCAAAGGATCCCTTGGAAAAACAAACACATACTTTAGTTTCCCCTTGTTTTACTCTTATGGCAAAATGATTCCGTGAATGGCAAAGGAATGTTGAAGCCATGCTTTCAATAGAAAGTGAGATGGTATCAGTGAAAGCAACGTGGTAAAGGTTCTGTGCATGTGTGTGCCCGTGCTAAATAGCTCAGTGTTAATGAGGGCTTTCAATCTCAATTATCAAAGGACGTTGACCCTGCCTGTAAAAAATAGCCTGAAAACTATCTGGCTCACATGTAAATGCTGCAACACACTTACACATGGAAATAGCAAGCAGACAAATAGTGAAATCAGTACCATAATCACATACAAACAAAACATTCTGGAAACACTCAAGCAGCCTGGCTGCATCCGAGGAGAGAGATACGGTGTTAACATTTCAAGTTAATCATCTTCATCAGAACTTCTTTTAAAATTCATTTGTGGGATCTCTAAATGCTATCGATTCATAGAATTATACAGCATGGAAACAGACCTTTCAGTCCAACTCATCCATGCCAACCAAGTTTCCCAAACTGAAACTAATCCCAATTGCCTGCATTTGGCCCAAATCCCTCTAAACCTTTCCTATGTTTGTACCTATCCAAATGTTTTTTAAATGTTGTTACTGTACCTGCATCTGTCATTTCCTCTAGCAGTTCATTCCACATATGAATCACCTTCTGTGGGAAAAAGTTGTCCCTCAGGTCCCTTTTAAATCTTTCTCCTCTCACCTTAAAAATATGCCCTCTAGTTTTGAACTGACTCATCCTAGGGAAAAGACCTTTGCTATTCATCTTATCTGTGCCCTTCATGATTTAATAAACCTCCATAATATAATTAATTCCTCAACCTCCTGCCTTACAGTGAAAAAAATCCCAGACTATCCAGCCTATCCTTATAACTCAAACCGTCCAGTCCCAGCAACATCCTGGTAAATCTTTTCTGAACCCTCTCCAATTTAATAATATCCTTCCTATAGCAGAGTGACCAGAACTGTACATAGTCCTCCAGAAGAGGCCTCACCAATGTCCTGTACAATGTCAACATGACATCCCAACTCAATGGTCTGAACAATGAAAGCAAGCATGCTAAATGACTTCGTAACCACCCTGTTGACATGTGCCGCAACTTTCAAAGTACTATGTACGTGAACCCCTAGGTCTTTCTGTTCTACAAAACTACCCAGGGCCCGTTAATTGTATATGTCCTGCTCTTGTACATTCTACCAAAATGCAATACCTTGCATTAATCCAATTAAACTCCATCTGCCACTCCTCAGCTCATTGACCCAATTGATCAAGATCCTTTTGTAATCTTAGATAACCTTCTTCATGATCCACTATGCCACCAATTTGGGTGTCATCTGTAAACATACTAACCATGCCACTTAAATTCTCATCCAATTCATTTATAGAAGTTAGTGTGAATTGCCTTCTTGAACCACTGCAACCCAAGTGGTTAGGTTCATCAACAGTGCTGTTAGGAAGGGATTTCCTGGATTTGAAGCCACTGACAATGAAAGAATGGTGATTTAATTCCAAATTAGGATAGTGCGTAGCTTAGAGGGGAACTTGTAAGTGGTGGTGCTCTTGTGCATTTGATGCTTTGTCTATGCAGGTCTATCCAGAAATCACGGATTTTGAAGGTGCTCTTGTATTGTTGGTGGACCCATTATGTGTCTTTTCAGGGCATCTTGTACTTGATACACTCTGCTGTCACTGCATGTCAGTGGTAGATGGCGTGTTAAGCAAGTAGGCTGCTTTGTCTTGAATGGTACTGACCTTCTTAAACCTTGTTGGAGCTGCTCACATCCAGCCAAGTGGAGGTATTCTGTCATATTCTTATTGTGCATTGTAGGTGACTGACAGGCTTTGTGGAATCAGGAAGTGATTTACTCACTGCAGGATTCCTAGCCTCTGACCTGCACTCCTAGTCACAGTATTTATATGTCTTATCCATTTTAGTTTCTGGTCAATAGTAAACTCAGAATGTTGAATATAGGTGATTCACCAATGTTAGTACAAATGATTGTCAAAGGGAGAGGGTTAGATTCTCTCTTGTTGGAGATTATCATTGCCTGACATTTGATTTGTGGCACAAATGCTACTTGTCAGCCTGAATGTTATCCAGGTCTTATTGCATGTGAACATGGGCTGCTTTGGTATCTGGAAATGTCCAAATATTACTGATCATTGTGAAATAACAGCAAACATCCTGATTCTGGCTTTATGATGGAAGGAAGGCAATTGATGGAGCAGCTGAAGACAGTGGCCCTAGGACACAATACTGACGAACTCCTGTAGTGATGTCCAGGAGCTGAGATGATTGACCTCCAACAACCCCAACAATCTTCCTTTGTGCTAAGTATAACTCTAATTAATGGAAAGTTTTCTCCCAATTCCCATTGATTCCAGTTTTACTAGCGGTCCATGACTCTACTCAATAAAATGTGGCCTTGAGATCAAGGGCTGTCACTCTCACCTCTGCAGTTCAGCTTTTTTGTCTATGTTTGGAACATAATGAAATCAGGAGCTGAAGGGCCAGGCAAAACCCAAACTGAGTGTTAATGAGCAGATTATTGCTGAGCAAGTGACACTTGATAGCATTGTCAACGACCCCTGTCACTCCTTTATTACTGAAGGGGAGAAGATTAATGGTGATGTGATTGGCCAGGTTGGATTTGCTGGAGATCTGAACCAAATAAAAACTGAAGTTGCTGTGGAAACTCAGCACATCTGGCAGCGCCTGTGAAGAGAAAACAGTTAACATTTTAAGTCCAGTGGCCCTTCTTTAGAATCTCAAAATTTTAGTCTAATTTGTATTCATATTTCCACGTGCTAGTTTTTACTTGTTGATTTGCGGGTCTGTAGATTTAAAGGGAGCTGTTCAAACTCTGTTACTTTATTGGTGGCTAAATCTTAACATACAACATCAAGCTCTGTTGATAAAGACAAATAAATGGATTCAAACTTGAAATGTGACTCCTTCGGCTTGATGAGAAATGATGTGTGAATAAAAGTTACATATACCTATAACATCCCTCACCTTAATAATGCCAAAATAGTACCAAAAATAACACATTCAAAAAATGCTGAAACCTTCGGTAATGCTATATTTTAAACTGACTACTGTGTTTTAATTGATGTTTTACATATGGAGTATGCAGAAAATCTGGTAGATACTGTAAGGGGTAATTCAAGCATAATCTAAATTCAACAGAATGTAAAATGAGGTGGGGTTGAAAATGGATAGCTAATTTAATCCAATCCAGTCAGTCTCTTGTTTGGCTGATTCAATTAAAATGATTCCCCAAGCATTGGATTGTTGCCTGTGGTGACATAATGCAACCAGTAGCAGTTGGAGAGTAATACTATCCCATCCGGGAAATAGCAATGGTGGTGATTACAAGCAATAAGTACACCCTACTCTGCTGCTTGGTGCCGTAACCACTGTTAAAAATTTGATGGTGATACAGTGGACAGTGAAGAAGGATATCTAAGATTACAAAGAGATCTTGATCAATTGAGTCAATAGGATGAGGAGTGGCAGATGGAATTTAATTTGGATGAATGCGAGGTATTGCATTTTGATAAAACAAACAAGGGCAAGACTTATACAATTAATGGTAGGGTCTTGGGTAGTGTTGTAGAACAGAGAGACCTAGGGTTTCAAGTACATAATTCTTTGACATTTGCATCACAGGTAGACAGGGTTGTTAAGGAGGCGTTTAGCACACTTGCCTTCATTGCTCAGACCTATAAGTATAGGAGTCAGGATGTCATGTTGAGGTTGTACAGGACATCGGTAAGGCCTCTTCTGAAGTGCTGTGTGCAGTTCTGGTAGCCCTGCTTTAAGAAGGATATTCGTAAATTGGAGAGGGTTCAGAAAAGATTGATCAGGATGTTGCCGGGAATGAAGGGTTTGAGTTATAAGGATAGGCTGGATAGGCTGGGACTTCTTGCACCGGAGCTTAGGAAGTTGAGGAGTGACCTTATAGAAATTTATAAAATCATGAGGGGCATAGTTAAGGTGAATTGCAAGAGTCTTTTCCCTAGAGTGGAAGGAGTTCAAAACAGGGGACATATTTTTAAGGTGAGAGGAGAAAGTTTTAAGAAGAACATGAGGGGAAATTTCTTTCACAGAGGGTAGTTTGTGTGTTGAATGAACTGCCAGAGGAAGTGGTGGATGCAGGTACAGTAACAATATTTAAAAGACATTTGGATAAGTACATGAAGAGGAAAGGTTTGGAGGAATTTGTGCCAAATGCAGGCAAGTGGGACCAGTTTAGTTTGGGAACATGGTCAGCGTGGAACTATTTGGACAGAAGGGTCTGTTTCCATGCTGTATGACTCTATGACTTTACATGATGAGAATTAAACTCACTCGCAAATGAAGAAGTCCAGCAGAAATACCTTTGTGGCTGTTTGCAAGGGCTCCAGAAATTCTTGCACAAGTCCTATAGAATAGTAAAATGATCACTAAACAAAAACCTGAAGACTAAGGATCAGATTTTGTTTGGGAGAAGAGGCATGAGTTGACATGGAGATTATGAAGGTCACTTAGGATTGGATGGGGCTACGTGAGTCGGCATGGAGATGGCATGCGGGGGGAGTGCATGGGGAAGGCCATTTCAAAATGTTTGTAAACCCAGACAGTGGTTCACGATTCCTTTGAGATTCAATGACCAGGAGTCGAGGAGAATCTGGTTTAATTCACAAAATTGTGAGGGGCTACAGGAGATGCCAAACTCCTACAATGAAGCTAGCAAAGTTGGTACTGTAGGTGTGGGCTTGCTACCCACATCTCTGAAAACTGGAATCGTCTGGAAAGGAGCAGGAACCCCAGATTTGAGTCCCACCCACCATTTTTAAATCCACCCACTCCCCTCAACCTTTATTTGGACACAACCAGAGGCATGAAAGTCCAGGCTTATATGTTTTTACTAAGTTTGGGGTGCACAAAGAAACATTCTTACCAATAGAGGAAATAATTGATGTAAATCAGTGTGATGGAATCTGGGAGATTACTGAGAATGTATGCTGTGAATGTCTCGTGCAATGAGTTTACAGTTGATGTTATCTTATGGGCCCACCACACTATCATAGGAACCACATTGCAAATTTGAGATTCAGCCATCACAGCAATAAGAAGATAAAAGCAGCACATCCTCCATGTTCGCTATATAATTAGGAATTCGAGTAATAAAGGATTTGAATTGGAACAACTTGGATTGTGAATAAGGGATGGGGAAAGAACCAGCCAACAGCAATTTTTGTATTTATATTGTATGGATGATATAAAAAATTCAAATCCATTGAAAGATGTCATCAGAACGAAATGAATGTGAAAATAAAAGAAAAGATATTACAAGGACACGCCGATGGTCTTAAAGGAGTGTAGTGAATTGGAAATGTTTCAATGGCCCACATCAGCAGGAATTCATCCTCTAACCAATAAATAGCAAAATCTAACCCTTCCCATGTATGAGAAATAACCATGCCTCTTCCAGTCCCTCTGTCAGAAGAAACTCAACATTACCGTGTACTTAGAGTTGAAAACCCACACTTTAATAACATTCCTCCTCTCCACACACATGGACACAGGCACAAGAAGAAAAGTGTTCCTTCGGAGTCCTAGGAGATGGAATATGCCTCTAGGACAGCTCACCTCCCTCTGCTCTCACCACTGACAGGAACATTGGTCAACAGCTTCAATGGCACCCAGCACGTCCTCATCAACATTACTGCCCCATCCCTTCTATCTGTCCACCATAAATTACATGTTTCACAATTGAATTTATTCATCATATTTTTCTCTTTGTTTTTAAAACCTTAATTGAAGCTTTTTCCTGAAGGCCTTAGCAGCTACCTTGATTGTCATATTTTCGTCCTGAGGTTGGAGCTGAATTTGATTGTGCAGACTGAGCATGTGCAGCTTTTTTTTTAATTTCCCAAGATGCATGGGGTCATGCAGTCAGTGGTACTGAGGAAAATACTTTCCTTTAAATTCTGATCACTACTGCTTCAAAAAGACCTCAAAGTTATTTGAAGAAGCGCTGGACGGCAAATCAAATGCATTACTGAGGTAAAATTCATATTTTGTTGGAAAAAACAAGGCAACGTGTAACAAACAGAGAGAAAAATCTGTGTTCAGATTCCACACCTGTTGACAATATTTTTTGTTTTGTGTCTTTAAACTGGGATGGAGGATGTACAGTGCCTGAAAACAGGTGCATAGATCAAAATTTGGGTTTCTTTCTAATGCAGATCACACATTTTGTGCTGCCTGTTAATTTAGACCATTGTAGCTTGCACCCCAGCACTAAATGCACTTTTAAATGCTGCAAAACGCTAGCAGGGGCCCAAATTCATGCAAGAAGGCTAACACCACTTAACACCAACCTACATTACGTAATACTAGCCTGTACCCCTTTGTGACTGCATCCTGGCTGTAGCAGGGATTTAAAATGGTTGAGAATTGCTGTCTGACCTATGATTGAATTAGCTAATGAACTTTGTCCTAGTTTCTTAGACACAAGGTTGGAGCTGGAGAATCAGAATAGCTTCTCCTTCTATCCTTGCACCATTGCCTTTATTTCCTTGACCTCTTTCTGTTTCTCATCTACAAACCACGACATAGCCCAAAACACATTAGTGTTCATATGCACACTCCTGATACCTAGCTACATTTCGCTACTGCCTCTCTCAATACCACCACTAAATCACCAGACTGCTTGCAAGGGCCAATTCCTTCAATTTAAATGGTCTCTGTCCTGCTACAAACTCCAATCCATACTTACCAACAATATCTGTCTCCCTGGCAAGTGTCTTAAGCTGACACAGACTGTGTGCAACCCTGTGTCGTTGTTTTTGACACCGAGATGAACTCTAATGAGTTATCCATGCCATACACGGTCCACCTGTACCATGTCTCTTATATCACCCAACACTGTCCTTTATCTCAAGCAGCCTCCTACATTCTATCCTCTATTAACTTGAAGTTATGCAGTGTTTTTACTATCACCAAGCCCCCATCACTCATCATCCCTGCATTCCCAGAGTTACATTGGCTTCTAGTGAAGCAACACTTTGAGTTAAAATGTCTTTTCATTGTTTTCAAACCTCTCCATGGCTTTACCCTTCCTTGTGCACCTTCTCTTCCTACTCTGTAGGTTCACCAAAATCAATACAACTGCTGCATTTAGCTGGCCAAACATTTTACACAGAGGTAAGGATCTGTGAACAAATAGCAGGAAGGAGCTGTTTGGTTTCCTTTTGAGAAGTCAACTCAACCTGTGGGCCCTTAGCAGGCTGCTCCTATTTTAAGTGAAAGTTGGCCCTGTAGTTATATTACCACAGTGAGTCAGATCTTGCATGACTCAGGACTGCTTGTTCTCTTCCTCAATCAATCATGTGTGTGAAATTTGTGACCTTGAGCATATTAGTGCATTCCGTGTATGTGGGACCTAGCACACACTGAGTTGGTTAGACTAGGCAGTCTGCATTCCATAAAGCAACAATTTCAGCAAAGAAATATCTTGATTGTCAAGGACACATACCACTGAAGAACTGTATCCTCACCAGAGCTTCCAAGAAGAAGTCTATCACATCAGGTACATGCCTCAAATATATAGCCTGCTTTTGTTTAACAAGATTGCAAATGTGAATGTAATTTCATTGGGCTGTGATGTTAATAAGTCTTCCTGGTATCCGAAGGAATTCAAAAGAGGTTCCTGACAATTGCAGCTGGGAAGGCCGAACGACCTGAAATGTTTTGAGAATTTAAAACCACAAATTTAACCTGATGTCAGGAATCCGCATTTTGTCCTCCTGCCCAAGAAAGATCCCTGTCCTTTTTAAACACTCCTGGCAATCCCAGAAGATTCCCCCACTGTCTTGTTTTGTGTGAAATTGCTTCAGTTCAGTTTTGAAACTAGATAATTAGTTCCTCTGTGTTTTCTGACAGAAAGATCCAAACACCATTGTAAAATCATTGGGATAAAGATAGAGAAATAGGACATTTCACGAATGGAACACTATTGCCAGGGGATGGCTTCTGAAATCTCAGCAGCTGGTCTTGGAGAAACAATTGGGACTGGGACTGGGGAGTTGGCAGAGTGTAATAAATGGAATGAAGCATGGAGTATTATGGGGAAGGTGATGAAAGTGGAGCAAGGGAGAGAAAAGAATAAAGAAGTTGCATATGAGTTGGCAGTGATGGGAATTTAGATGTTGGATCTAGGGGAATGAATAATAGGTAATTAAGAGTTAGAGGACATAGAATTGAGAGGAAATAATTACTAGCAAACAGAGCCACATAGGGCCATAATTTTCCAATCACTATTTTGTCAGAGTCACCTCAACATGCCTCATCATATACCACTCACTGTTTTCCACCCAAAAAGAAAGAAAACTAAAAAGTCAAGGAGAGAATCAGCAGGAGAAAAGCAAAAGAGAAGATAGAGGAGGCAGAACTAAGGGAGAAGAGACAAACAATAACATGAAGAGTGCAGAAGTAGGGAAAAGAGAAACCATTGTCAACTTCACCAACAGATCAGCAAGTATATGAATAATTGTAAAAAGTTATAGTTGAAAGGATTGTGACAAATGGAAACTTACTTCCAAATGTAAATAATTGAGTGTTGACGGTTTTGAAAGGATGCCATGAAGAGGACCTTGTTCATTGAGTACAGTAATGCATGCTTGTTATGTTACATTCAATGCTTTTCTGAGCCAGCTGTGTTTGGTTTCTGACATTGTTTCTATCACAAATGATCTTAGAAACAGTGATGTCAGGTTGTATCTTATCAATGATCTGCTCCTGACAGCACAGCAACAAATCACCACAAAGAACACCATTATAAAGGCTATCTGTAATGGAGCTGCTGTGTATCATTACGCTGCAACTATTAACCAAACACCAACACCCACATACCATTTGGTGATAAAGGAATTAAGAGCAAAGCTCTTTCTACGTAAACCTGAGACACCAGAGTTAAAGTCTATCGACCTGTTTCTGGGACCTGAGCAAGCCTCATTATCACTGACTTTGATGTGCTTGTTTACAGGGAGAGAAACAAAACTAAAACACAGAGGGGATTGTTCAGCTTTGAATATTATTGATGAGTCAATGTTCAGATTAGTGTAAGAAAGACAGCACACTTCGGTATCTTTATCAACCTTGATACTTGTTCTGATTGCACAGGTCACCCACGCACATTGAATTTCTCTATAGAAGCGATTATTCTACAGAACTTCAGAAAACATTATAACTGGAATAATTATAGCTGATGGGAATCTTTACGTATGTGTGTAAAAATTGATGGATGTTGGGTTTTATATGTTTCTTTTCATTTGCTTTGTTGTTTGTCTGCCACACAAACTCTGCATTATTCATTTGACACTTATTGTTCAACGTAATACAGACGGGAAAAAGCCAATTTTAATCATCATTGTAACTTCTATATTCAAATATTAATCTGTAAGGAAGAAAACTCATACTTAAAGACTTACACCAGTGTTTTTGCCCCCACCCAAGAATCTTTAACAATGTAAGATTTCCCAAGCTGTTTCAGAAAAGCATTATCAAACAAAATTTGTCACCTAGTCTCCCAAATTGGATTGGACAACTTGTCAAAGGCTAGGCTTTAAGCACAATCTTTAAAGAGGAGTGATCGAAAGGTGGCGAAGTTTAGGGACAGAATTCCAAAATTTACAACCTAGACAGATGAATATAAACCAGCACCAGTGGAGTGATTAAGACCGAATGATGTTAAAATTTCACAAAATTAGCATTACAGTATTGCACGGTGGCACAGTGGTTAGCACTGCTGCTTCATAGTGCCAGGGATCTGGGGTTGATTCCACCCTCGAGCCACGGTCTGTGTGGATTTGCACATTCTGCTGTATCTGCATGGGTTTCCCTAGGTACTCC
This sequence comes from Rhincodon typus, assembly GCF_021869965.1. Taxonomy (NCBI): domain Eukaryota; kingdom Metazoa; phylum Chordata; class Chondrichthyes; order Orectolobiformes; family Rhincodontidae; genus Rhincodon; species Rhincodon typus. The sequence continues at coordinate 581,047 of NC_063343.1, forward strand.
AGTTTCGGCCCACAGTCCAAAGATGTGTGGGATAGGTGGATTGGCCATGGTGAATTGCCACATAGTGTCCCCGGATGTGTAGGCTAGGTGGTTAGCCATGGGAAATGTGGGGATAGGGTATGGGGGTTGGGTCTGGGTGGGATGTTCTTCGGAGGGTCAGTGTGATCTTGATGGGCCAAATGGTCTACTTCCACACTGTAGGGATTCTTTTAAATGACCTGATTGACAAGTGCGGCAACTCCAATTTAGGCTTTCTGGAGTCTGCCATTCCTTCAATTAAAAACTCTAACAAAGATCCCTTTATGCCTTGGGTTACAGAACATGGGAGTCACAGAATATCTGATTAGATGGCAACCCTCAATAGAAATGTGCCAAAGGCCACAGAAAAATAAATCTCAAACCTTGTTGAATAATTTTAAAATATACCATGTGTAAAGAATAGTAAAGTTTTTCTGGTTTGTCACTACTTTATCTTGGAAAATACAACTTCTAAACTTCAACTTTTGTACTTATAAAGTGAGGGTTTTTGAATGAGAGCGCAGAACACTACATTTTGAAGGCACAGAATAGGTACATGGCAATGCTTCGAAACTGTGTAAAGCCCATTCTACTCCAACAGCATACCTTGGCATCAACCACATGGAATTACAGTACTTCATCAATGTGATATTTTTTCATCACTCATATCAAATGTCCTTTGAATTTCTTAAATGAAGCTGCAGCAGCCCTATTAGTTTCAGAATGCATAAATTCGTTTCACATAAGAACCTCAGGAGAGAGCTGCTTTAATTGTGTGTTATCATCAGAAAAAGTAATGCCTAATTTTAACTCCTGGCTAGTTTTCAGTTAAATGAATACTATATTGACTTAAAAACCTACACTCTGTCCAGAAAAGAGGTTGGGAAGTTGGTACGAAATGGCAGAAAATCATGCATTGCAGGTATCATGCACCAAGAGCAGTTAATTTAATCTAAGACAATTGCTTGAGTTGTCCAAGTTAGGTCTTATGAATAGGAAGGTGGGGGCTGAGAGGTGGACTCCAGGGCAGGATCTGTGGCTTGAAATCTTGAGGGATGCTGCTTGTGGGAAACAAGGAAAATTTTTAAAAAATGTTTCAAATAAACTTGCCTTTTTGGACCATTTTAGGTCTGCTCACAATTCAGCTCTCATTTTGGTGTCCAATTTATCATTGCAATTAGACCAATTCAACCATCAACACCTGTTTTACAAGATATAATATGGTTTCAGGCTTGGGCTCTTTACCACTTGCTCAGGTTTAAATCAGGAACTGTCAGCTCCTAGCAATCGCCAGAGTAGTCCCATAACATTGTCCATTTTAACTGGCCCCACACACAAGCTGGAGTTCAAAGATGACTCTGTGCTCCTTTACTCAATTCCACAAGAATGTCTATTATTTAGAGTCTTTAATGTAAATGTCCCAAGGTGCTTCACGGGAACATTATAAAACTATGTATAACACTGAGCCAGAGAGGAGACATTAGATAATGAAAAGTTGGTCAATGAGGTAGGTTTTAGTGAGTGCCTTAAAGGAGGAAAGAAAGGTAGAAAGATAGAGAGATGTAGGGAAGGAATTCCAGAGCTTGAGGTTCAGGTAACAGAAAGCATGGTCATCAGTGGTGTAAATTAAAATTAGAGGTACACAAGTGGGCAAATCTGAGGAGTGCAGATAGGTTGGAGGGTTATAGGCTGGAGAAGATTATAGACATTGAGAGGTGTCAGGCTCTGGAAGGATTTGAAAACAAAGATGAGAACCCTAAAGTCAAAATATTGTAAATACTTAATAATGTAAATCATTTAGTGAAGAGGGGACGTAGGTAAAGGAACTGAGCATCACTGAATCCTGATTGATAGCCAGTTCACAGAGGGCAGAATAAGGGGGACCAGCTTTGAGTGCATTGAAATATAATGAAGGCATGATTGAGGGTTTCAGCAGCAGATAAGCTGAAATGAGGTGAAGTGGGGTGATGATATAGAAGAGGACACAGTTGGCCTTAGTGATGGCCTGAGTATGAGATCAAGAGATTATCTCAAATCAGATGACACATGAAGGCTGTGAATAGATGTCCTTAATCCCAGACGATTGCCAGGGAGAGGGATATAATTGGTAGTTATGGATTGGAGTTTGGAATGAAAATCATAAATTATGGTTTCAGTCTGCCCAATATGGGACTGGAGAAAATTTCTGCTTATCCATTACTAGTGGTGAGGTAGAGCTGGATGTCATCAGCATACACAAGAAAACTAATCATGTGCCTTGGATTGAAGACAAGTAGTATCCAGATATGAAATGGGAGGAGAGGGAGGATTGATCCTTGGGAAACACCAAAGGCATTGATATGGGAGCGGTAAGAGAAGCCACTTCAACTAATTCTCTGGTTGTAGGTGAGCAGATAAGAATGGAACCACGTGAGAGCAGACCCACACAACTGATGACAATGGCCACTGTTGGGGAAGGATAGTGTGTGGTAAACTATGTCAAACAGGTTGAGAAAAACAGGAAAGAAAGATTGCTTTTGTCACAGTGACATTGGATGTTATTTGTGACTTTGGTTAGAGCTGTGTGGTACTGCCACAAAGGCAGAAGCCTGAGTGGTCGGATTAAGTGCTCCAAGGAAGATAGGAGTAGACCTGGGAAATAACACAATCAAGGACATTGCGGAGGCTGGAGATAAATTTGGTAGTTTATTTTTCTTTACTCATTTGTGGGATGTGGGCGTCGCTGGCTGGGCCTGCATTTATTTCCCATTCCTAGTTGCCCCTTGAGAAGGTGGTGGTGAGCTGCCTTCTTGAACCACTGCAGTCCACCTGTTGTGGATTGACCCACAATGCTATTAGGGAGGGAATTCCAGGACTTTGACCCAGTGACAGTGAAGGAACGGTGACATAATCCAAGTCAGGATGGTGAGTGGCTTGGAGGGGAACTTGAAGTTGGTGGTGTTCCCATGAATCTCCTGCCCTTCTAGGTGCTGTCTAAGGAGCTTTGGTGAATTTCTGAAGTGCATCTTGTAGATTGTACACACTACTGCTACTGAGTGTTGGTGGTAGAGGGAATGGATGCTTGTGGATGAAGTGCCAATCAAGCAGGCTGCCTTGTCCTGGATTGTGTCAAGCCTTTTGAATGTTGTTGGGGCTGCACCCATCCCGGCAAGTGGGGAGTATTCCATCAACTCCTGACTTGTGCCTTGTAGATGATGGACAGGCTTTGGGGAGTCAGGAGGTGAGTTACTCACCGCAGTATTCATAACCTCTGTCTTGTTCTTGTACTCAATGTGTTTACGTGTCGAGTCCAGTTGAGTTTCTGGTCAATGGTAACCCCAGGATGTTGATAGTGGAGGATTCAATGATGGTAACACCATTGAATTTCAGGGGCAGTGGTTAGATTGTCTCTTATTTGTGATGGTCATTGCCTGGTATTTGTGTGACCAAATGTTACTTGCCACTTCTCAGTTCAAGCTTCAATATTGTCCAGATCTTGTTGCAGTTGAATATGGACTGCTTCAGCATCTGAGGAGTCGCAAATGTGCTGAACATTGTGCAAGATCGGTGAACATCCCCACCTCTGACCTTATGATGGAGGGAAGGTCATTGATGAAGCAACTGAAGATGGTTGGGCCTAGGACACTACCCTGAGGAACTCCTGCAGAGATGTCCTGGAGCTGAGATGACTGACATCTAACAACAACCATCTTTCTAGGTACCAGGTATGACTCCAACCAATGGAGAGTTTTCCCCCGATACCCATTGATTCCAGTTGCAAATGGCAGGGGTGGTCAAGGGTTGTTATTCTGAGGATCAATTGCCTCCTTAAACCGTCTGTCTGCTTACTTCACTACTAGCTTAATCAAAAAGGCAATGAACAAATCAATATATATTTTTTGTCACCAAGATAAAGAACCATCAGTTCAGCTATTTCTGCTGCTTCTCTACTTTCACACTTACATATAGCAAACATTCCACAGACCATACAACATCACTGCCGTGTTATTTATTTCTCTAGTTCCCTTCCCACCGCCCACTCACCCTCTACAAGCTCATCCTGGAGACCATCCACTATTCCCTGAACCACAGTTCCTTTAAATCACTTGACCATTTAACATTATCTCCTGACCTCCATATCAGCTGATGTTGCAACTGGTTTCTTCTCTGCAGACGTTGTCTCTTTCAAATTCATTTTTATCACACTTCAAAAACATCTTCAAATCCTCTGACTTTATAAATTTTTAGACTAATTCCTAATCTATCCAAGCTTCTTGAACAAATTGTTGTCTCCTGCTATTGTGCCTGTTTTGTCCTCCATTCAAGTTTTTGCCCCTCCGTGGATCCTGAAAAAGCCATGAATGTCATTCTCTGTGACTGGAGCCTGGGATTATCTACGTTTTGATTGGTAGCCACATTGTCAGTGCACAATCTCAATATCCTTTCTTAAATCCCTTGACCACTCTTCCTTTGAGACTGCGTTGATAATTACCCTTCCATTTCTCAATTATCCATTTCATTCTTACATCACTTTATCTTGGGATGCTTTTACTATATAAATGAAAGCTGTTGTTGTTGGTTTACAGTAGCTTACATTTCTGCAGGAAGAGACAAAGCCGATTTTATCTTAAAATGTCTTTATTTGGCCCTAAAACTGGACAGTTTTAATGCTGAATGAATACATGGGGTACACAGACAGGGTTCCCAAGGTCAGTCTGGTTCAATGACTTTTACGTACAACAGGATAGACTCACAAATTGTTTCCACAGATTAAATCAATGTTGAAAAAGACAGGAATGATTTAATTGGCTCTAATTGATTTCAATTATCTATGTAACTTTGAAAATACAGCAAGTGACAGGTTGCTGCTCTGATGCAGGCTTTCAAACAAATAGTGTCAGTGATGATGAGGCCTTCAAACATTTCAACTAGAATATATAAATTCTTTCATAAAAATCAATAAATTAAATGTTATTCTGTGATTTGCAAAACATGTTTAAATTTTACAAGTTGATTGAAAAATTACTAATTTTCTGGAATGGTTCCAGCAATGAATTAATTCACGAGTTTGTACTAAAATGATAGTTGGAAGAAATTCCCTTTTCTATTTTTTTAGAAATCAAACCGTAGCTGCGCAATCAGCCGCCTTCAATATTCCAGCTGGTGAACTGGCTGTCTCATGGAATGGTCCTTACAATAACAGCAGGGGGATTCAAGTGACAGATAACTCGGCATTCAGACCAAACACCACACAGTTTGAGAGCAAGGTGTAGAGCTGAATGAACACAGCAGGCCAAGCAGCATCAGAGGAGCAGGAAAGCTGAC
>NC_063343.1:611368-634606 GCF_021869965.1 Rhincodon typus
ACCTGTGAAACCAATCTGAAGCCCATCTAACCTAAACTATTCCATTATCATCCATATGTTTATCCAATGACCATTTAAATGCCCTTAAAGTGGGCGAGTCTACTGTTTTTGCAGGCAGGGCATTCCACGCCCTTACTACTCTCTGAGTAAAGAACCTACCTCTGACATCTGTCCTATATCTATCACCCCTCAATTTAAAGCTATGTCCCCTCGTGCTAGCCATCACCATCCGAGGAAAAAGGCTCCCACTGTCCACCCTATCTAATCCTCTGATCATCTTGTATGTCTCTATCAAGTCATCTCTTAACCTTCTTCTCTCTAACGAAAACAGCCTCAAAACCCTCAGCCTTTCCTCATAAGACCTTCCCTCTATACCAGGCAACATCCTGGTAAATCTCCTCTGCACCCTTTCCAATGTTTCCACATCCTTCCTATAATGCGGTGACCAGAACTGTACGCAACACTCCAAGTGCGGCCGCACCAGAGTTTTGTACAGCTGCAACATGACCTCATGGCTCCGAACCTCATGGCTCCGAAACTCAATCCCTCTACCGATAAAACCTAACATACTGTACGCCTTCTTAACAACGCTATCAACCTGGGTGGCAACTTTCAGTGATCTATGCACATGGACACCGAGATCTTTCTGCTCATCCACACTACCAAGAATCTTACCATTAGCCCAGTACTCTGTATTCCTGTTACTCCTTCCAAAGTGAATCACCTCACACTTTTCCACATTAAACTCCATTTGCCACCTCTCAGCCCAGCTCTGCAGCTTATCTATGTCCCTCTGTAACCTGCAACATCCTTCCGCACTATCCACAACTCCACCAACTTTGGTGTCATCCGCAAATTTACTAACCCATCCTTCTACGCCCTCATCCAGGTCACTTATAAAAATGACAAACAGCAGTGGCCCCAAAACAGATCTTTGAGGTACACCACTAGTAACTGAACTCCAGGATGAACATTTCCCATCAACCACCACCCTCTGTCTTCTTACAGCTAGCCAATTTCTGATCCAAACCGCTAAATCACCCTCAATCCCATGCCTCCGTATTTTCTGCAATAGCCTACCATGGGGAACCTTATCAAACGCTTTACTGAAATCCAAATACACCACATCAACCGCTTTACCCTCATCCACCTGTTTGGTCACCTTCTCGAAGAACTCAATAAGGTTTGTGAGGCACGACCTACCCTTCACAAAACCGTGTTGACTATCCCTAATCAAATTATTCCTTTCTAGATGATTATAAATCCTATCTCTTATAATCCTTTCCAACACTTTACCCACAACCGAAGTAAGGCTCACTGGTCTATAATTACCAGGGTTGTCTCTACTCCCCTTCTTGAACAAGGGGACAACATTTGCTAGTCTCCAGTCTTCTGGCACTATTCCTGAAGACAATGACGACATAAAGATCAAAGCCAAAGGCTCTGCAATCTCCTCTCTAGCTTCCCAGAGAATCCTAGGATAAATCCCATCCGGCCCAGGGGACTTATCTATTTTCACACCTTCCAGAATTGCTAACACCTCCTCCTTATGAACCTCAATCCCGTCTAGTCTAATAGACTGTATCTCAGTATTCTCCTCGACTACATTGTCTTTTTCCTACGTGAATACTGACGAAAAATATTCATTTAGCACCTCTCCTATCTCTTCGGACTCCACGCACAACTTCCCACTACTGTCCTTGACCGGCCCCAATCTTACTCTAGTCATTCTTTTATTCCTGACATACCTATAGAAAGCTTTAGGGTTTTCCTTGATCCTACCTGCTAAAGACTTCTCATGTCCCCTCCTGGCTCTTCTTAGCTCTCTCTTTAGGTCCTTCCTGGCTAACTTGTAACTCTCAAGCACCCTAACTGAGCCTTCATGCCTCATCTCTACATAAGCCTCCTTCTTCCTCTTGACAAGAGATTCAACTTCTTTAGTAAACCACAGTTCCCTCGCTCGACCACTTCCTCCCTGCCTGACAGGTACATACTTCTCAAGGACACGCAGTAGCTGTTCCTTGAACAAGCTCCACATTTCAATTGTGCCCAGCCCCTGCAGGTTCCTTCTCCATCCTATGCATCCTAAATCTTGCCTCATCGCCTCATAATTGCCTTTCCCCCAGCTATAACTCTTGCCCTGCGTTATATACCGATCCCTTTCCATCGCTAAAGTAAACGTAACCGAATTGTGGTCACTATCACCAAAGTGCTCACCTACCTCCAAATCTAACACCTGGCCTGGTTCATTACCCAGTACCAAATCCAATGTGGCCTCGCCTCTTGTTGGCCTATCTACATACTGTGTCAGGAAACCCTCCTGAACACATTGGACAAAAACTGACCCATCTGAAGTACTCGAACTATAGCGTTTCCAGTCAATATTTGGAAAGTTAAAGTCCCCCATAACAACTACCCTGTTACTTTCGCTCCTATCTAGAATCATCTTTGCAATCTTTTCCTCTACATCTCTGGAACTTTTCGGAGGCCTATAGAAAACTCCCAACAGGGTGACCTCTCCTTTCCTGGTTCTAACCTCAGCCCATACTACCTCGGTAGACGAGTTGTCATCAAATGTCCTTTCTGCCACCGTAATACTGTCCTTGATTAACAATGCCACACCTCCCCCTCTTTTACCACCTTCCCTGATCTTACTGAAACATCTAAACCCTGGAACCTGCAACAACCATTCCTGTCCCTGCTCTATCCATGTCTCCGAAATGGCCACAACATCGAAGTCCCAGGTACCAACCCATGCTGCAAGTTCACCCACCTTATTCCGGATGCTCCTGGCATTGAAGTAGACACACTTCAAACCACCTTCCTGCCTGCCGGTGCACTCCTGCGACCTTGAAGGTCACAGTGTAATGTTATCAGCATTGCTCTGTCTTGTCAACTAAAATTAGAGAGGCATTGTCAGCACCAAACCTGGCAGCAGGATGTGATGGTGATTAGCAGAGAAGCCTAAACGGGAAGGGTAAGTATTTACATTTCCCTTTGCTGAAGATTACTTGTTCTTCCATGAATCATGCAAGGAATCACATAATGTCCCAAACCTTATATTTATCACTGTCGTGTATTTGACTAGCAGCATCCGTGAAACCCCTCACTGCATGAACATTGTGCTAATGACAATTCATTTATCTTTGGGGTGAAACTGGGATTGAATCTGAACTTCTGCTCCCTCCCACTGTGCCGGCATTAATGTCCCTGCACCTAACCCCTCCCTTATTTCAGTAGCAGCCTATGTTTCAATATTTAAATGAGTTCTAGGTATTAAAATGACACAGCATCCCAAGATGAAATCTCTGTTTGGATTTACATATTGTCTACAATACAAGGCCTGTATACACCTCAGGTTAAAATTGATCCTGCAATCTTTACAGAAGTTTTCACATACTGTAGGTATAGTAGAACACACCTGGTAAAACTGTCAGCCATGCTGAGTGGTAAGAGATCCCAATGGAATTGCCTGCCAAGCAGGTGTACTTTCCTGCATCCTCAAATGTGACATTATGCAAGTAGAGGACTTCAATTTCAGTGCTGTTGATATCAGCAGTCTGTGAAGAGAGCAAAAGTACATCAACTTGTATAGGTTTAATGTTTTGCATCCGCAGCATGTATATAAAAGGTGTTTTGCAGGTGCATAATATTGGATTACATATTGGAGATGAAACAGGAAATAACGTGGTTATTCAAGTCTATAATAGCATTGTTTGCAACAAACTAATACTAATAGCATGCTACTGTAAAGGTTATTTGATAACCAGCTTGCCCAGTAAGTACACTGTAATTGATTGGTTAGAACCAGCATTAGAATGGCTAGAGTCCCTAAAATAATCTATTAATTGGCTCACATACTTACCTTTAAAACTTGGACATAGGGGACTTCATCTGGTCCATATTTGCTGCCATTCACCTCCACGTGTTTCAGCCATTGGATGTGAGGCTGGGCATCACTGAAAACTCTACAGTGGAACTCTACGTTGCTTCCCACCACCACAGATTTGTTAGCTGGCAGGCCGACCTGCAGGATAGGCCGATGAGGAGACCTCTCTGTGGACAGAAGATATTACTTTATATATGTCTGTATTTTGGACATTGTACTTAAGGATAAATATGCTTGCAATCTTGAGAATCTGTGTATACATTATATTTATACACAGAGTTCAGGAACTTCTGGTACTTAAGTGCGTTTTTGTTTTTGTCGCTGCATTTATTTAGCCAATTGTCCTCAGTCATCCGCAAACTTAATGGGAAGAAAATGGCACTATGGCAACACTCTCAAAGTTTCTTATTCACTGTTTATTTGCATTGCTAATCATAACAGAACCTGGTTGGCTCCTTCCATTCTTCAAATAATTTCCAGGCAGAAATTGTCAACACCAATTCCCTATGGAAATAAGATATGGAGGACAGATAAACAGGCAATGTAAGATGGAGGATCAGAGCAGCTCATAATGGGTTTCATTATTACGGATAACAGCCTTGTGACCTTTGATGTTCCTTTGAAGTTTTGTTGTGCACAAAGATTGTGGTCAAGCCCTACACTGACGCTAATTGCACCACTAATAACATTTTAGGTCAACCAGAATCATCATATCGGCTCAGATCCAATGTCAACCACGACCAAGTCCAACAAAAACACCTGGCTTTCACGGAAATTTTCCAATCATTTGTAGACTTTTACTCCTGTTTGATTGTTATCAGCATTTGGAATTTAGATAACATGAACTGATATTCCACATGCAAAAATCTGCTATTATCAGAATCATAATAATTGGCGCCCTTTTGCCTATAATTACCTGACTCTAATTAGATTATTTTTCCAGAAATTGCATTCATTCCATTTTGGTGGCACAATGTTAATTTTGAATGTCACGAGCCAAACAAACAGGCCTAATATGGCTTAGTTATGTATACTGGCTTGGATTTTCAGTCCCCAATTTTAGTTTTCAAAAAAGTCATGAACTTGGAGGGCAAATCATCTCCACAGTGTTGAAGCAGAAAATCCAAACTATGATACATACAGATTAGCCCAGAAGATCAAAGCACAGAAAGCACTGTTGCTGGTAATAGTGGAAAAATCTTGTAGTTTTACCCATATGAAATTCCTCTGATCTCTATTTTAATAGAAACATCATGCATTTAATTTAAAGCAATACAGCACAAATATTCTGAGTCAATTCTAGCAAAACAATTATCAGAATCTATAGGAACAAACAGTCATTAGAAATACAAACATCCTTCTTCTCATTTCCCCCCATTCCCATATCAGTTTGATTCTCTCTTGAACTGTTCAATCCTTACCTAAAACCTCCAGCTGATAACTGTGATTGATGCTGCCGTATTTGTTCTCCACCACACAGGTATAGTTACCACGGTCAGATGGGACAACACTTTCCATCACAAGGCTCCAACGCTGATGCCTTAGCTGACAGGATAAATTACATTTCAAAATTACAAACCAGTTAAAAGGCAAACAAACTTGCAAAAACCACTAAAACAAAATGAGTACTATCAAGGAATCAAACTAAGTCTCTCAGGACTATATTCTTGTCTACATTTTTTTTCTATCATTCTGTTAGATTAAAATCAATTGAACAGGAGAAATTTTGTACATATGTAAATGCAGTACTAGTGAGTACTTACTGAATCTCTGCCAAGGATACTTGGCTTAACATCTAACCTTCTTTCTATTTGATGTGGCAATGCTTGTTGGGATAACATATAACCATGTTTGTCATAATGACATCATGTATGAAGTGATGTGATCACAAGGTTTCAGGTAATACATAGTAGATGAGATTTGACAAACAAATTTTGTTGAAGATAATGTCCCTTTAACTACCATGGTCAACCTCAGCCAACATGGCTGTTAGTAATGTCAGAAACAGCCAAAGCTTGATAGAGACGGACAGACAGTTAAATCTCCTGGGTTTCATGCTGAAATGCTCAGGGGGATATTTCTCAGGCCTCACACCCAAGCCCAACCCTGACTAAATTTACTCTGGATTCAGATTTGGGCTATAAACACTGGATATTTCATTCTGCTATACAACATACACTTAAATAACTTATTTGGGTCTGTTCTTAGAAAGAAACTGCATTTATATAGTGTTTATCTTATCCTCAGGACATCTCAAAGTACCTTACAACCATAGAATTAATTTCTGTAATGGAGACAAATAGAGTGTTATTCAAACAGTAGTGAGTTATCTTGTTTTTGGTGATTTTGACTGAAATAGAGTTATTGGATTTTTTATTTCATTTGAACAGGAGGACCAACTTTATTTTAATGTTCATTTGAAATAAGGCTCCCTGGACAATGTTGCACTTTTTCAGTATTACTCACAAGTATCACACTTATTCACTGAAGCCTGTAGATAGACTTGAACCCACAACCTCAAGACTCTCTAGTGAAAGAACTGCCAACTGAGCCAAGAAGATACTAAACAAGTTCTTTATTTACAAACAAAGCTTATTTCATGATAGAATACAATGAACTGAGAACACTTTTTTAAATAACACTAGCAATTGTCAGAAATTATAAATTTGATTTAAAATCTCTGCTCACTAACACATCTCGGGCATGTTCCTAACTTCCTAGAAAAAAAACCCTACAGCCACCAAACTCTTTTTTTTGTTGATTATGGCTCCTCCTCTGTTGGCAGAATTCTACATGTAAGGAATGCATCGTTCACCCACCTCTTCCTTTCTGATAAGTTATTATTCACATCAACCACTTTCTTTAATGTGATATTCATACTGCTGCTGGCAATGCCCCAGACCTGTCTTTCAGATGGTAATATCTTTTATACAGCAGCTTAGCTCTATATGAACCTCGTAATGTCAATGTCAGTTCTGTAGTAATGTAGGAACACTCAGGTGGTTTGAAACACAATATTGAATAAGTAGGGTTGTGTTACATCAAAGCAATACATTTAAGAAAACAAGAAGTGTTGGAATTGTATTGCTTCACACTCCTTTCCTTTATGGATTTGTTGGTGGAGGATTAGGCACCTGATCTCTGATGGACTTGTGAGGTTTGCCAACATAAATTAAATCTCTAGTGGTTTTGTGTGCCAAATACTTGAATAAATGGTTGTGATTTTGGGGAAAGAGTAGATATATGCTCATCAATGAGGAGAGGGGAGGGCAGGGGTGGAAATGGAGAGACAGTAACATCACCGAAATCCAGAGCCCAGGCTAATGTTCTGGGGACATGAGTTCAAATCTGCTGTGGCAAATTATGAAATTTAAATACAAGAAAAATCAAGATTTAAGAGCCTTTCTGTAACCAATTGTCAAGTGACATAAAACCCCATCTGGTTCACTAATGCCCTTTAGGAAAGGAAATCTGCCATCTTTACCTGCTCTGGCTTACGTGAGACCCCAGACACAAAACCATGTGGTTGACTCTTAATTGCCCTCCGAAATGGCCCAGAGTACTAACAATTCAACAGCAATGAAGGATAGTCATGCATTCCAGTCTTGCCTGTTACAGCCACATCCCAAACAAGAGTAAAAAGGTCATTGTAAAGAAAGCAGGCATGGTCTGCGGGTGTCAAATTCCTGAACAGGTCCCATTGATCAAGAAAAATATTTATCAACTTCTTTAGTTGAATTCAAACTTTCATTTGTGCCTTTTGAATGTGAACCTTCTGAGTCTAACTGAACCCTTATCTACAGAACCAGGTTGTTCATGGGCGAAAGTGAGTTATACCTTAATGCCTCCAATTCTCTGCTCTCCCCTGAACTCCCGGCCATTCTTCAGCCAACGTATGGTTGGAATGGGATTTCCAGCAGCTGGGCAGCGAAATTTCACTGTATTTGCAGCTGGAACCACATGTAGGTGCTTCTCCATACGCTCAAAGTGTGTCCAGTAGGGTGCTCCTGTGTGTCAGAATAGAAATAAGGAGGAAACAAATTCAGTTAGAAATTAGTACAATAACCTGTAGACAATAACCTGTACCTGTGCTCACTGTGAACAGGGCTCCATATTGATAGTAATAATCAGTGAATTTATCTCATATGAAAAACAATTGTTTCACTGTCTATTTAATCAATTGATCCTGTTGCTCAGGGCAGATTGATTTTGGTCAGACCACTAGGAGAAGAAATGAAATTGCCTCATATTTGTGGTACACATCTTCAATGAAAGCACGCAGCAGCAATATTAAAATGCAACCATGCAAGTACTTGAACATACGTCACATCTTTCACAGCATCAAAACAACCCCAAGTAATTTACACCCAATAAATTACATTTAGAATGAAATCATTTATTGTGTGGTGTGACACGGCAACCAATTTGCATGTAGCAAGCTCTATCAAATAGTTATAAGTAAATGACCTTAGATCAGAGGTCTATCACTGGAGGTTTGTTTGAAGGATAAATCGTGCCAATATACTTGGACAGCTGCTCATCAGGTGCCAAGACATCTTCCTTGCTATTCTTCAAAAATACTATAGTACCTTTTATCATCACCTGACAATGCAGACAGCCATGATTTAACATTTAATCTAAATGAGGACACCTCCAACATTGCAGTAAACTCTCTCATTGTTGCATCTGACTTGGAGACAACAATACTACCGCTGAGTTGCGATGCACTATCATGCTTGAGGTATTGTGGTTAATTGAATGGTGAATTGCTAGTCAGGACCTGCCAACTTAATGTTCAAGGGACTTTAAATAGATATTTGTAAAAGTACCATATATTAGGCGGACCAATATTGAAATCCTTTGGATTAAGGGGTTAGTAGCTGTATAGACATAAAACTCACTAGGTGATAGATAAGAGTCATGGTGAATAGCTTTTTTTCAAACTGAAACATACAGTGGTGTTCCTGAGGATTCAGCATTAAGTCCCCTGCTGTTTTTAGAATGCTAATAATCTGGATTTGGGGTTTGAAGGCACGATTTTGAAATTTGTAGAATGTATCAAACTTGGAAGCACAGTAAACAATAAGGATGAAAGTAATATAATTTGAGACGACATAGGCTGGTGAAATGCAATGATATATGGCAGATGAAATCCAACGCAATATAGTGTTGAGATGCAAGAGTACATAAACTGGAAAGTCTACTGAAGCTACACAAAACACCAGTTCATTCTCATCGGTGCTATTATGTCCTATTCCGGACACCATAATTTAGCATGTGAAGGTTTGGAGAGAATGTAAAAGAGATTTACTCGTTTGTTTCCAGTGATGACAGATTACAATTACACGAATAGACTGCAGGAGTTATTGTTATTTTTCAGGGAACACAAAAAGTTTAAATGACATATGGTAAAGGTATCTAAATAAAGAGAAACTAGGCCTTATGGAGATAGGACCATTAAGCACATTTTGAAATATTGCTTCTGGTCAGTTTGCCAATGAATTTCCACCTTCAACAGGGTCAACGGGCTGAGGATCCAGAAATGGTCCCACCTCCTGAACATTTTCAAATTTTTAAAAGTTTAGCCCACTGTCTTCTAAGACTGAAGGATTGTTAACCATGGGCACAAATTTAGGAGGATTGGCAAAAGAGTCAGAAATGAAATGAAGAAAATTGTTTTTACATGATGAATATTTAGAATGTTGAGTCAAATTCATTACAATAGCTGATTTCAAAAGGGAATGGGGTTAATAAAGAGCGAAAAAAACAAGATATATGGAAAAAGCCAGAGAGTGAAACTAACTCCATTGCTCTTTGAAAAGGGAATTCTGCTGTCAGTTGGCAATAAACACAGCTTGAATGGGGATGTGTAGGGTGGGGGCAAGTTGGGATTGATGAGGTACTTAGGACAAACTTTTGAACTACCTCCAGAACTACTAAAAAATTGACATACTGGCCAACCTGAGTCAATTCTTTTAATATGGATTTAGGAGCTTTGTATAAATGAAACTCAACAGTAACATCAAACACTAACCATTTGAAACTCCCCCAAAGCAACTGCGCATTCCTGAACATTCCTACCTAATCAGCTCTGCAGTAATCGTCTCAATTAGCTGGACGGGGAACTCCTGTGGTAATTAGGCTACGCATTTAACAGCAGACTGATCTCAGAGCCTGAACAATTAGAGCAAAGACAAATTGTCGCCCAAAAATACACAAAGCAATTTAATTGGGGAGCTCACTTGTTGGTTCTCAAGTGACTCGATTGATTCTCGAAGTTAGAGACATGATAGGACCCTGCAATGTTCCAACAATCCTGAGAGCACAGCCCCACAAACAGCCGACTTAAGTGAACATTTACGAATGTGGCCAAGAAAAGATGGGTGAAAAGTGCATTGTTTTACAATTCCTCACTCTGCATCTTACCATGAATCAGAAACTAATTGATATGCAGATCAAAACTAGGTGGTTCCAGTGCAGCTTCTTCTTAGGATCTGCTTGATAATGTGGAAAATTGTCCTGGTTTGTCTTAGGCACAAAAAGCAGGTGAATCTACTAAAGCCAATTACAGCCCATCCCTCCAGCTTGCCTCAATTATCAGTAAATTTTTGGAAGAAGATATCAATAATGTCAAGCAACATTTACTGATGCTCAACTCCAGGCTGTTTTGGATTATTTTTAATCTGTGTGATCTAAATAGCTGACCTTTCTGAGGATAAGCATGTCCATCATTGGATTCTGGAATTGAATCTTCAGATCCACCATCTTCATCGTCATCACCAGAGGACAGTGAGTCTGAAACAATTAATATAGGGGACATCAGAGACCATAACTTAACCTGCAAACTTACACTGTACACTCTCCGGTTTAGATTTCACTGAATACAGTGCAGTAACTGGAAGAAACGAGCTGTGATTGATGCACCATCACTGTACTCTCATATTCCATTGACGTTCTGTCAGAGGGGATGAAGCCTGTTTCCCTCTTTCAATAATGGATTGCAACTATGGAAATGGATATTAGGCACATGGTAAGTAGTCTTTCCAAGTTACCATTCGTCATACAAGTGTAGAATGAGACAGTCTGGGTGTTGTTTGGTCACAAGGTCTACCTTGTCCTCAACACATTTGTGAACATATACACTTTACAGAAGTTGTTGCTAATTGTTCCAGGTAAGTGGTGTGTCCTGTAATAATTATACTGTACCATATACATATAATAAAATTAGGTTCCATGTACTGACATCAGGCCTGGCACTTTTGTTGAAAACAGTGAGCAGAATTTGAATTTTACAGTCTAAATATCAGCATTTTGCCTAATTTTCCAGAATGCACTAGTACTACATTGTCAGATGTACTGGTGGAATTATTTTCTTCAGTTTCTACTCTGTTCTATTGACTCTTATAATTAGATCAGTGTGCACTACAGACACACGATATATTGTACAGAGTTCTGTGATCAAACAGTATATACAACTGCATCCATTATCAAAATTGATAAATCTTTTAATACAAATACAATTAAACAATTTCAGATGAAATTTCCCATTCCCAAAACTATAGGTCCCAATGCAGTGGTTAGTGCCTTATTCGGCAAATTCTAAAATTGTGGAAGTCAGATGCTCTTAATAATGCTAAACTAACATCTTAAAATTGGAGAGGCAATCCCTCATAAAGATGACATTCAATCTTGAGTCTCAAATTGGAATTCTTGTAAATATTTGAGGCTGCACTTTTAGTTTTATCAAATAAACATGTACAAACAAAATGTGCATGCTGTAACGCCTGTACACCTAAATTCCATTAAGGCACTGGGTCAAACTAGATTGCCTGGTGGAGAAATTATGGAAGGCCATTTCAGATTGGAGAATCTCTATTTCAACTACATAAAGAGGATTTTAATTATATTCTCTTGTGTTATATTGATCTGTTTTCCCCTCATGTAGAGAAGAGTACCTGTTATGTTTCAGACCCATGGAAATCCTAGCAGTTAAGTGTAATGCAATTCTGACCCTTAAATGCCATATTAGCAAACCATTTTTAGCATCATGCTGCATCTTTTTAAAAAAATTTCAAACACAAATTATAGCTAAGGTCTACAGTGCAGAAAACCAGACTGAAAAAAGTAAGATAAAGCATCTTAGATAAAACATGAGATAGTGATTAAGCATAGTGCTTAAATTCATACAAAGGGGAGGCGATGATCTTGGGGTATTATCACTGGACTGTTAATCCAGAGACCCAGATAATTTTCTGGAGACCCGGGTTCGAATCCCCACCATGGCAGATGGTGGAATTTGAATTCATTAAAAAGAAATCTGGAATTAAGAGTCTAATGATGACCATGAATGCCACATCAATGTGGTTGTCTCTTAACTGCCTTCTGGGCAATTAAGGATGGGCAATAAATACTGGTCTAGCCACAGTCACCCCCATGAATGAATAAAGGAAAAAGAAAATGAAGCTGTATTCCAAATAGAAGTGTTTCAAAGACTTGCTGAAGGTTTCCCTCAAGGAATGTGAAATATATGTAAAAGTGTGGAAGACCCTCATTCAGAAGAAACCAACTTGGACGAAGGTCCCATAAGAAGGGACACGATTCTTTGAGAACACCAGTCAGCAAGAGGAAATATGGAAAAGGAACCAGAGAAAGGAATGCCAATGATCTCAAGACAAAGGATCAATTCCACCTCCTGGAAACACTTGCTAAATTTATGCTCAGAAAAGAGGCTGTAGGATTAGGATCATCAGCTACACAAGGACCCAGTGAACCCATGACATGTGACATGAAATTTCTTAGTTAGCCAATCATTAGCGAGTAAACATCAATGATGACAATATTCTGAATAGCACAAACACATTTACCGTATGAAGAAATGTTTATTACCATTTGGGTTTAGGCATCAGAGACTTTATGGAAAAAATTGAGAGTTGTACCTGCTATGGTCACTGTGAAATTCCTTAGGATCTCGCCTGTTCCACGTACCACACAAAGGTATAGGCCCGAATCATCATATGTCATCTCGACAATTTCCAGAACCTTCCGGGCTACATGCACTCTGTCATCTGACAGAAGTTGCTTGTCTTCTTTGTACCAGTTGACGTTCACAGATCGATTGGTGTCACATGTTAACTTGAGTCCATCGCCAAGGTTCAGGAGGATATGATCCTGAGCTTCTGCAGTTTCACTGGCAAACAACACTATAGAGATACAAAAAAGGAAACTTTTAATATGATGACATGACCCATGGTGAATTGCTTCAGATTCTCTCTCCCTTCAACATCTGTCTATATCTTATTAAGCATTTTGCACTTCCTGCCTAAAGAAGAACACATTGACATCTAAAAGTAATTTTTAGAACATTTCTGTGTCAATATGTTACTTTTATAATAGATAGCGCAGAAGCAACTGTAATTGTTTGGATATATCAAGATTTTGCGACACTTCATTCACATTATCACCTACAGTTCTGAAGTAAGGACAGAACCTGTACCCTGGAAGATCACAGGACAGAGTTCTGAGGGGGCTTTTAAAGTGGTCCCTCCTTTAAGGTGCCCCCTTCTAGAAAGCGACAGAGGAGACACCATCTTGCGGCCCACGATGGGGTAAGTTATGAATTTTGATGCAGTCAGCAGTAGAGTTCCATGAGAACTGTCATTAGAAGGGGAGGCGATGGCCTAGTGGTATTATCGCTGGACTGTTAATCCAGAGACCCAAATAATTTTCTGGGGATCCAGATTCGAATCCCACCACGGCAGACAGTGGAATTTGAATTCAATAAATATCTGGAATTAAGAATCTAACAATGACTGTTAATCCATTGTCGATTGTTGGGAAAAACCCATCTGGTTCACTAATGTCCTTTAGGGACAAAAACTGCTGTCCTTACCTGGTCTGGCCTACATGTGACTCCAGACCCACAGCAATGTGGTTGACTTTGAACTGCCCTCTGGGCAATTAGAAATAAATGCTGCCTGGTCAGCGAAGCCCTCATTCCATGAGTGAATTAAGAAGAGGAGTTGGGATTGCACCAAGTGGATTTTCTAGGTCTCTCATTCTCATCTTAATGTTGAGGGTTTTTCCAATTAAAAAACAATTGACTGAGCAGAATTTTGAAACCTTTAATTGTCACCTAGGTTTCGTTCATGACCATAAGAACATTAGTACTCATCAAATGTTTACATTTTTGGAGAGCCAGACACAAAGGAAACATACCCAGGGAAATATTACAAAAATCTAAATCTAAATCTAAATCTAATGCATCATGACAACTCTTAGAAAGTCAAATGTCAATGTGTACAGATGCGTCCCCATCACCACCCAGTGCTGTCCAGGTCAAATCTCTTCCCTCTTCTCACAGCAGATAAACATCAGGAATTCAGCAGTGGGCTAAAGCTCACAACTGGACCTTACGTACTCCCAAACACCCAAAGAGCATTACTGCAGTTTAATCAAATTTCAGCTATCCAATTTCCAGTTTGCCCTACAAAAATATTCCTAGTTCTAACAAAGTCAGGACTGACCCCAAAATGCATCACACCTTTGAAGTCTTGCTATAAAACACATGAATCTACAACTGTTGTAATATGCATGTCATACGTACTAAATCCTTGACTACACCTGAACTACTGTGAGCAGTTCTGGGAACCACAAGTTAGGAAGGAAGAGATGCAGCATGAATTTACCATATTGATACCTGTGCTTCCTGGATTAACTATTAGGAGAGATTAAACAAACCAAGCCTGTATTCCCTGGAATTTAGAAGACTAAAGCTTCATGACATAGCTCAGCATCAGCCTGGGCACAAAGAGTGTTTAAATATCCTCTGGAACAAGGAAGAAAATTGCTGGTAGATTTGACTAAAAATCTGCCCTGTGTAGCTGAACCCTGTTATCCTGGATTAATTATGGTAACAAAATCAGTGATTCTATGTACAAGGGTCAGTAACGAGGCTGACAGTAATGAGGCAAGAGCCAAATTCAACAACAAACACCATTCTACATAAGACCATTCCAGCCAAGCAGATGACACTAATTCCTGAAGAAAATTCATGGGATTATTTTTTCAAGCCATTCTTCTCCTAAGTACGAAACAAAAAAGCAGTTAGCAAGTACGCAATGTTGGCCACACTATGGGCCAGGCTGGAAGCCCAGCTCTCTGTTTTACAGCTGCACTGGATTAGTCAGAACAGCACACATGGAGGATTGTGAGAAGACTTTGAGCTAATTCCAAACTGTTTATGGTCTTCCTGCTGAAGTTACATGGGGATTGTTCAGTTATCAGACCCTCCTGATGCCTCAAATCTACATAAATATATTCTCGTACAAGTAAGAAATGCCTTGAGTTTGTTTGCTAGATAGAGTAAAACTCCAATGTTTGTTTTACCATATGCTAATGTACAGAACTGAACTGCTGTATGTATATAAAGATAGTTTTATGAATATAGTATGTTTTTGAAATAAAAGATTCCAAACTGTTTTAAGTTCACTTCCTAGCAAAATCTTGAGTGTTTGCTTCCTTTCCCCTACTGGCAATTCAATTGTGTACAGGTAGTATAAAATATTGTCCTGTGGTTTCAGTTTCTATGTTTCACATTAGCTGGATTAGTTTCTCTTTCTCAATTATTCTATGAGGAATGTCCTTCTGAAGTAAGGATTGGCCCTTTCAACATGTAAACAACACTCTCCCTAATCATTGCTATGCCTGTAACCTATAAAAGTTGAGGATCCGCTCCTGCTTCTTAATAAGTTGTGGGTGAATTTAATCCCCTCGCTGTGGTGTGCTTGGTGGTTGGAGGTGAATAATCAGGCAAGAGGATGGGGCACCAAGCCTTCTTCAGCAAATGTGATGCCACTGTTTAAAAAGGAAAGTAGACAAAAGATGGGGAATTATAGACCAGTTAGCTTAACCTCTGTAGTGGGGAAGATGCTTGAGTCTACTATCAAGGAAGAAATAGCAAGGCATCTTGATAGAAATTGTCCCGTTGGGCGGACGCAGCATGGGTTCATGAAGGGCAGGTCATGCTTGACAAATCTTTTGGAATTCTATGAAGACATTACTAGCGAGGTGGACAATGGTGACCCAGTGGATGTGGTGTACCTAGATTTCCAAATGGCCTTCGACAAGGTGGTGCACAAGAGGCTACTGCATAAGATAAGGATGCATGGCGTTAAGGGTAAAGTATTAGCATGGATAGAGGATTGGTTGACTAACAGGAAGCAAAGAGTGGGGATAAATGAGTGCTATTCTAGCTGGCAGTCAGTGACTAGTGGTGTGCCTCAGGGATCGGTGTTGGGACCGCAATTATTTACAATTTATACAGATGATTTGGAGTTGGGGACCACGTGTAGGGTGTCAAAGTTTGCGGATGACGCTAAGATGAGTGGCAGAGCAAAGTGTGCAGAGGACTGTGAAAATTTGCAGAGGAACATAGATACATTGAGTGAGTGGGCAAAGGTCTGGCAGATGGAATACAATGTAAATAAATGTGAAGTCATACGTTTTGGTAGGAGTAATAGTAAAAAGGATTATTATTTGAATGGTAAAAAGTTGCAGCATGCTGCTATGCAGAGGGACCAGGGTGTCCTTATGCATGAATCACAGAAGGTAGGTCTGCAGGTACAACAAGTAATTAGGAAGGCAAATGGAATTTTGTCCTTCATTGCTAAAGGGATTGAGATTAAAAGCAGAGAGGTTATGTTGCAGCTGTACAAGGTGCTGGTGAGGCCACACCTGGAGTTCTGTGTGCGGTTTTGGTCTCCTTACTTGAGAAAGGATGTATTGGCACTGGAGGGAGTGCAAAGGAGGTTCACTAGGTTGATTCCGGAGTTGAGGGGGTTGGCTTATGAGGAGAGACTGAGTAGATTGGGATTATATTCATTGGAATTCAGAAGATTGAGGGGGGATCTTACAGAAACATATAAAATTATGAAGGGAATAGATAAGATAGAAGCAGAGAGGATGTTTCCACTGGCAGGTGAAGCTAGGACAAGAGGGCATAGCCTCAAGATTACAGGGAGCAGATTTAGGACTGAATTGAGAAGGAACTTCTTCACCCAGAGGGTTGTTAATCTATGGAATTCCTTGCCCAGTGAAGTAGTTGACGCTACTTCAGTAAATGTTTTTAAATATAAGGTAGATATTTTTTTGAACAATATAGGAATTAAGGGATCCGGTGAGAATGTGGGTAAGTGGATCTGAGTCCATGAAAAGATCAGCCATGATCTTATTGAATAGCGGAGCAGGTTCGAAGGGCTGGACGGCCTACTCCTGCTCCTAGTTCTTATGTTCTTGCCTCCACCCCAATTAGTTCCATGGTGGGGAGCTTCGAGCAGAACCTACCCACGCTGCTGGCAATTGAGGTCCTTAAAGTGGGCAATAAATGCCCACGTAAAGGCCACAACCCACGAACAGTGGCACATGGTGTGCTTCCCTGGCAGGAGTATGATGAGTGAATCTGTGACAAATTATGTGTAGGTTCTGTGATGGGAGTGAGTCCTTCATACAAAGGCATTCAGTCCCTTTAAGGTCCCATCACCTGGACAGGGGCAGGGGGAATCTGCTGACAGCAACTGTCCTGGTTGTGACCTGGGATCCAACAATGAATCTCAGCCTTGGGGCAAGCTCGTACCCAGTAGCAGCCACCGCATACCCAGTGTTCCTGCCATTCAATAGAATTGCCATCCTTGATGCCAAAGGAGGCTCACATTCGACCAATCAAATGCCAAGAATGGCACTTAATACAGTCAGCCTTGCCTAAAAAAGGTGATGCAGGTTAGACCCATATTATTCCGTCTAAACTCAGGCCTGTATGTGTAAACTCAACAGTCAATTCTCTCTCAAACTATACCATTTAAAGTTTAAACTTTCCTGCAATCAGTTATTTTTCCAAATAAAAACCAAAAGAACTGCACATGCTGTAAATCAGAGACAAAACCCGAAATTGCTGGAAAAGCTCAGCAGGTTTGGCAGCATCTGTGGAGAGAAATCAGAGCTACCGTTTCAGGTGAGGAAGGGTCACCGAACCAAAACATTAATCTGATTTCTCTCCACAGATGCTGCCAGACCTGCTGAGCTTTTCCAGCAATTTCTGTTTTTGTCAGTTATTTTTCCAATTTCAGATCTACAGAACTAAACTAAATTTCTCCCTTGATTTAGTTGTTGCAATGCATACTCCTAGATTGTTTGTTACCTCCAATTAAAAGTCAGTGTAAATAAGCCAATTTTGTGACTGAGTGAAAATTATAATACAAAGAAGGGCATTTGAATGTAAGTACTACAGACTGGGACACAATCACAGCCCTTATCAATATTGCCTAAAATTCATACGATAACACTGACCTTCAAAGTATAAACATTTCAAGGTGCACTAAACTCTGTTGAGGGCTTTACTCTGATCATTTGAAATTTCTCAGCTGGGATTGGTTGGGACGCTGTAGGATGACAGTAGCCTGATTTTAGTTTAGTTACAGGATTGCAGTCATGGTCACTTGTTTGCATTACCTCAGTGACATAAAAGAATTTTACTGGCATAGACACTGAACAAGTTTCCTCTTTGGCTGTAATCAGCAATAAATTTCAAATTGTGCTCCAAGTTGCATTTGTTTTCCAAAGTGCAGTTTCATTCAATTTTCCATTCACACGCATTTGCATTATGACGAATGTAAAATCTCATGAAAACTTGAGCCAGTTCAATTGGGCATGGTTCTTACATTAAAAAAAAATCTTGATATAATTAACAGCAGGTACTGTTTTTCTGAAAATGGTTCAACCTCAAAAACATAAACATTTTTAATAAGTACCTATCCATCACTTGTGAGGGTCCTGGTTTTTAATAACTGAAAATGACTTTCTAAAAACAGATAAAGAATCATTTAATTCATGTACAGCAGTCCACTTCTTTGTAAATCATGTACTTCTAATCATTGAAAATCATCTCAAATGTGTCCCTGCATCAAAAATTTAATTTTAAGAACTTTCATAAAGGCCTGAGAATGGACAAAATTAGTGGAAATTTATACAGCGATTTATCTGGAGGTGTGTCCTTTCTTCTGAACAGGGTCAACTTATTTTTTAAAACCAACACACAAGATTATGGAAACTCTATGCTTGAAATTTCTCAATCTTTTGTGCTGAATTCACTGATTACAAGAACCCATAAACCTGGGAGAAACTCTATCTCACTATACGATGGGGAGGCATTAATTTCAGCTATTGTAATATCAGCAAGCTTCCTTTATGCTGGCATGAGCAATCCTTATATAGGGATTGGGTATTACTGTTATAAAGTGGGGCTTAACAAGCCGTGAGCGGGCGGGTAAGTGGAGCTGAGTCTCAAAAAAATCAGCCATGATCTTATTGAATGGCGGGGCAGGCTCGAGGGGCCGGACTGCCTACTCCTGCTCCTAGTTCTTATGTTCTAATGTTCTTGACAAGTTTGGCCTTTGATTGTGACTAAGAAGAGGTGACCTAAAATCGTAGAATGAAACAGCACAGGATGATGCCTTTTGGTCCCACGTACTTGTCCCCAGACTTTTAAAGAGTTGCCCGGCTTGTCCTGTGCCCCATATTTTTCATCAATGTCCTGCAAATATTTCTACATTTATAATGGGCCCCAGGATTATGAAGGATTATGATTGGATAAATTGTTGCTAGTGGCCAAAGGGATATTTGCAGGCTCATAACAAATTCCAAATAGCTGCAAAAACAATAAAAGGGCGACCTGAGAAAATATCTTATTTGCATGGGGTGGGGGGAGGTTAGATCCTGCAATTCCTTGTTGTAAATTATTGTTGAAGCTGAGTTTCTATATTATTTTTAAAAATAGATGATCGTTTGAAATGGGAAGATGATCATCTGTAATAGCAGATTGCTATTGGACCAGTGACTCTTAGAAAACAGAAACTGGGTCTGTGTGCCCTGTTTCTATGTTAATATATTCTATGATATCTTACTTTACATTAACATTTCTTTCTCGTGTTTACCCCTTAGAAGAAATGGCCATGATGCCTCTTTCTTTAGGTATGCCAGCACAAGTGTGTGACAGGTTTTCATTTAAATGAAGCAGATTTATTTGACTCAACCTAATAGTGAATGGTCACACAGATGTCAGTGTCCAAACCAATTAACTCATACAGTGAGAATCAGATGGTCACACATAATGTGAGATGTTCTCACCCTGATGTTTAGCATTTCTGCAGAGACAGAATATTCTCCTGCAGCAAATTACAACTCTGTAATTTTAAATTGGTTATCCTATGCACTGGGAAAAACTCAAGCCCTATAATTGTATGTGATGCAGCAGTGTTTTTTTTGTTGAAAATCAATGTCTTTCTCATCATCAAACTGCCCACCATCCCCCAAAGGGTCATGACCCAGTACCTGACATGGGAAGACAAGAAGGAATGATTTGCTGCTTGCTGAGGCATGACCTTTCAACCTTAGCCAACAACCCCACAGTGACAAGGACAAAAGTACATTACTTTATCGGACAGGGTGCAGTCAGAGGCTGAGGCTCTGCAGGTGTCTTGGAGGGGGAGAGGTCACTCACTGGGAAACCTGACAACTCCATTGACAAACATGTCAACCTCTGACAGAGCTTCAAGTCAAAGCTTTTGGGTTGAAAACTTGAGGGTGTGGCTTCAAAGAGACGAAAAGTCACTTCTTAGTCACATTCTGAGCAAAATAGCAAAGTGCTCAATCTGCAGGGGAAGACCAACAAGTGGAGACAAATAATAGCAAAAGTAGCTATACACAGTCCTCAAATCTTACCAAGGCTCTGGTCCCCTGAGAGCTAAAATAGAGGCACCCCACGTTTTAGTAGCTAATTACGCACAGGAACTTTTCTGTTGTTTTATTGATTTGAATTACATCAGCTATACAGGTAGCACAATAGTATGTTTGAAGTGTGTACCATTGAGATTAGTATGAAAAATATTGCACTTTTAATACTTAATCTGGTAATCAGTGAAACAAGGTTCCAGGCTGTAGCTGCAGCAATGCCACAAAAGTTGGATTGTTTGAAAAGTGCTAAATATGAATGAAGGCTTTTGGCCCCATTGTTCAGCACTTCCTGTGCCTACTGAGAAATAAACAGGGCCGAAACTTGCTGGAAAAGTAATGGCGTGTTAACGAGGCACTGTGTTATTAATGTGCAAATTGCCCAGCAGGTTCAAGAGATATGTCATGAGCTGCCAGTCATCAGAACTTGCTGGTCAGTTTATGCTGCTCCACCATTTGCTTTCCTGAGTGTACTCATGATTTTAGAAAATTGTACCAGATTTGCACAGTAATTGTCCATTAAATTAGCTATGAAAAGTTGGAGTTTGGTTTGATTTATTGCTGTCACATGTACCTAAGTACAGTGAAAAGTTTTGTTTTGCAAGCACTACAGGCTGATCAAAACATACAAGGACATACAGATCAGAGGGTGTTTAGACAGAGTCAGACATGCAAGGTTAGAGCTGCACAGAGGGTGTACAAAATCAAGATCAACATTATATTTGAAATTAGAGAGGTCTATTCAGGAGTTTATTAACAGCGGAGAAGAAGCTGTTCTTGAACCTGTTGTACATGTGTGTAAGTTTCTGTATCTTCTGCCTGATGGAAGAGGTTGGAAGAGGGTATAACCGTGGTTGGTGGGGGGTGGGGTGGTAAGGGGTTTGATTTTGGCAGCCTTTCTGTGGGAACACGAATTTAACAGTATAAATTTCTATTAATTAGGGCTCTTGTGGCACAATGGTAGTGACCACCTGCTCCTGATGTGTGTCATAACAAGTCTGAATAGGCTGGATCGAAATTATAAATATCATAACTATGTGATAATTGTCAGTGCAAGATCAATCAAATGTCTCTGACTTAGAAATGGAGCAACATTATCTGTTCAATCTCATTCCAGCAAGGAGTAAATTGTTAATAGAAATTTTAGAAATGTCAGTGTTTTTCTTGCTTATCCTTTCTGTCCCTTTTCTTTCCAAATCCAATGTTTTCTCTTTATTCATCTTTCTGTACCTAATTTGACTGTAATTTACTCTCCTCTTTTATTCTTTTGTTTTTTTCCTCATCATTAATTAAGGAGATAGGATGTTGGTTCTGCCATTCACAGAAGAACCAGATGACCTGTTGTTCTTAGTATGCCATTAGAAGCTCATGCTTTCACCAAATTACAAACAAAAGGTGGAGGAAGAAACCCAACTAATGGTATATACCATGAGATGCCTTGTTTCAGAAAGGTCTGGTTAATATGCCTTTTGCTAAACAGCCTTCAGATGGAAGAGTTATGGTCCCTTTATGAAGGTATCCCTGTACTCTAAATGTACCTTCAACACTACCTTGTAATTCAGTACAGAACATAGAACAGTACAGCAATAGGAACAGGCCCTTTGGCCAATGTCCATGCCAACCATGATGCCATTCTAAACTAGTCCCATCTGCCTGCACACGCTCCATATTCCACTGTTCATGTGTCTGTCCAAATGTCTCTTAAACATTGCTATCGTAACTGCTTCCACCATCTCCTCTGACAGCGCTTTCCAGGTACCTACCACTTATTGTGTTAAAAATAAGTTGCCTCACACGTCTCCTTTAAATTTTGCCTCCTCACCTAAAACCTATGCCCCCTAATATTTGACATTTCCACCCTAAGAAAAAGACTTTGACTATTCATTCTATCCATGCCTCTCATTATTTTATATACTTCTATTAGGTCACTCCTCAGCCTACAAATTCAAGTGAAAACAATCCAACTTTGTCCAACCTCCCCTTATAGCTAGTACTCTCCAATCCAGGCAACCAACTGGTAAACCTCTTTTGTACCCTCTCTGTAGCTGCCACATCCTTCCTATAGTGTGGCAACAGACTGCACACAATACTCCTGTCATCCAGGTCCCAGGATCTTGCCATCCTTATCTTTCATCCTCACAGGAACATGCTGGTTCTGAATTCTAATCAACTGGCCTTTAAAAAATCCCCATGTCAGATGTCGATTTACTCTCAAACAATCGCCCCCAATCTAATTTCTCCAGTTCCTGCCTAATACTGTTGTAATTAGCCTTCCCCAGTTTAGCATTTCCACTGAGGACCAGTTTTATTCTTATCCATAACTTTTATAAAATCTACAGAATTATGACCACTGTTCCCAAAATGCTCCCCCATGGAAATGTTGATCACCTAGAGAGGCTCATTCCCCAGTACAAGGTCCAGTACTGCCCCTTCCCTAGTTGGACTATCCATATATTGTTTCAAGGAACCCTCCTTGATATACTTAACAAATTGTCTCCCATCTAAGACCCTAGAACAAAGGGAGTCCCAGTCAATATTGGGGAAGATAAAATCACTCACTACAACAATCC
>NC_063343.1:635006-646527 GCF_021869965.1 Rhincodon typus
CACACACACACACACACACCTTTTGCCTGAACCATCTAAACCCTAGAATATTGAGCTGCCAGTCTGGGCCTTCGCTCACCCAGGTTTCTGTAATGACTACAACATGGTAGTCCCATGTACTAATCCAGGCTGTAAGCTCATCTGCTTTACCTGTTATACTCCAGGCATTAAAATAAATACACTTCAGACTGCCAGTCCCGCAGTGCTTATTAATCTGGTCCTGCCTGTTCTTCCTATTAGACTTAATTGGCTTAATCTCTACCTTCTCCTCAAACACTTCACATGCTGATCTGCTACTGTGGTTCCCACCCACCTGCCACACTAGTTTAAACCCTCCTGAGTGGCATCAGCAAACCTTCCTGCCAGGATATTGGTGCCCCTCCAGTTTAGGTACAACCCACCCTTCTTGTGCAGGTCCCACTTGCCCTGGAAGAGATCCCAATGATGCAGATAGCTGAAACCTTCCCTCCTACACCAGCTCTTTAGCCATGCATTCAACTCTAGTATCTTCCTATTTCTGCCTCATTAGCATGTGGCACAGGGAATAATCCTGAGATTAAAACCGTAGAAGTCCTGCTTTTCAATTTTCTTTAGAAAAGCTGCTTATGGCCAAGATTGAGATCACTTAGCTGGACGGTCGATTTGCGATGCAGAGTGATGCCAACAACATGGGTTCAATTCATGCACCAGCTGAGGTTACCATGAAGGACTCTCAACCTCTCCTCTTGTCTGAGGCATGGTGACCCTCAGGTTAAACCACCACCAGTTATCTTTCTCTAATGAGACAGCAGCCCTATTGTCTGGCGAGAACACCTTTTATTTTACATATGGGATAAGTTTTGTTGAGGTCCACATTCTGGGTAAAGCACCATTATTTTCTGATACAATGTCTCTTGTGCCAAAATTAACTCATCTTGAAAATATTTGCCAATAAAAAGATAAAAACAATTCAAGTCCCAATATGATGTGTATGTACAATTAAATATCTATATATGTAAAGTTATATAACATACTATAATGTAGTTTTAGGTATAATTTTAATGGCAAGGTCAGGCTCTGATACAATTGATTTTATTGTTGGCATTAATTTAAGTATTAACCTTAATTTTGGACCATATTTGAGGATGGTCCTCTCAATGTTGAGTCCGCATGTGTACTGCATCTTGTGGTGGAAAGCCATACCTATTTGTTCCAAATTGTGCAAATCTGATCTCAGTCAAAACTGGCCTCAGAATTCTTGGACTGAACAGAAATAAGTTTGGCCAGGATTTCTGTCTGGGAATTAGTGCCCAGGAACTACTGAATAGGATTTAATCAATCCCGTAAAAGCTTTCTAATATTTATTTGTCTGGGCACAAGGAAATGCTTTTTGTGTGTTTGCTGGAGAATTGGAATCTGTGGAACCAGAAAGGTAAAAACCTGGTTACAACTTTCCCTCAGATACGTTTGGAATTCGTGTTGTAAAGTTCCACAATCTTGGTCCCCAATTTCCCTTTTGTTAATTTCAATTACATGTAAAAATTCACTGCAAGTGTGCAGCTAGCCTTATGAGAGAGCCAGTTTTTTGGAAGCTGAGGAGCGAAATGTGAAATAAAAGTTTTTGAAGAAAAGGAATTGATTCATTATTGATGATTTAGAAAAAGTGACATTTTGCATCAGTAAGTCATATTGTGTAATCAGACACTTCTTTTGTATTCTTAGTGGTCTCTTTATCTCATCCAAATTCTCCCACAAGGGTATGTCTTCTGCAAAATGAATCAAAAAGCTGCTTTCCAGCTAGTTACTCTCCCAGCTTTCAGTCAGAAACTGCTGCATTTCCCTGTCTCCTGTCTGTATCTTTAATTACAAGTTATGGTTAGGCTCCCGATTTTACTTCCAGGAACCGTGGCCCTTTTTCTTGTTTGCTGTCCTAGCTGGCAGCAAACACAGGCCACTCTTGGGTCACCAAGTGTTAATCCTTGCCCTCTGGGAGCATGGCAACAACAAACACGAGATTCAAAGCCAGCCTGCCTTTCTCCATAGGCACTAGCCTGGAATTCCCTGACTCCTTCTCAAAATGACAGAGATTGAGTCCCACACTGGGAAGCAGACAAAGCTACCTCTTCTTTCAGTCCTGACACGTGAAGAAGTTTATTAAGATGTCATTTATCTCCAGCTGTGTTAAAGAGATGCAGATTGAATCAAATGCAACCTGCTCATGATGCCTTTTAACTTGCCCAATAGAAAACAGACATTGTTCCAGAATGCTAGACTTCCTGGATTGATGGAATCACTCCCATAGCACGCATTTTCAGAATCAGGGGCACAGGGAGAATGTAATGAGTGATACATGCTGCTTTCAGCAATAAACCCACAGTTCTTGAGACTGAAACCAAGACACAGACTGACATCTACTTCATGACATGCCATATTCACTGACTCGAAATCAGTAACTAGAGAATCTCAGAGCCTTTTTAGCGAATACTATGAAGATCTGGGAAACTAAGGGAAGGAAAATGGCAGAACCCTGCAAGGCAACATAGAAGTGTGGGAAGCACAGCTTCTTTCAAATTGATGGGTTACTAAAATTCTTCATGGGATATGAGAAGGAGTGGAGGACATGATCTTTCACTTCTCATTGTATTTGCCATCAATAAGTTTTTCTAATAATGAATGTCATTATTTTAAAGAATTGTAACACTTTGAAAACAATACTTGCTATACCCAGGCATCTATTATGGCTTGTCAGTGAGGATTGTGAAGCCACTGTTTCTGGTTATTCTGTTTCTGCAACAACATACTTTCAGTTACTGCTCCTGTTTTATTCCAAAGAAAATTGACTCTGCTGTGCCAATGTAGAGATCCACCTGCTCTCTAGTTATACCTAATGGCTCAGCTTATTTCTCACGTACACTTACAACAGCTTAAAAATAATACTAATATTTGCAAACTGTGCTTGTAGATATGTCATTTGATGTGACAGCTGAGAAATTTTAATTCATTATAAGCTTTTGAGTGCACTTATTTAAAGTTGCTCTGCTTCAGTTGAGCATTCTGGAATGTGGGAATCCTGATTAAGGATTAGCTAAATGAATTCAGGGACTCTCTGACACCACTAAGATATGCAGATCAGATGATCCCAGCTTCAACACCAAATCTATTGTGTTTGGCTGAACTCAAGTTGGAGGGTATCTGGAGATTTCCAATTGGCCTCAACTCACTGGTCCAATTAAAGAGGACAAGATCCAGAACTTCCTGCTAGGAATCAAGTTAGAATAGAAATTGTTTGAGCACAGGATTAGGCTGGTCCAATAGCTGTCATAATATTCTGTCTAAATTCAAACAGGATATAAAGTATCACAGGATTTATGTCACTCTGTCGTCCTCAGCAAGAGCTCAGTGAAGAAGATTGCCATTAAATCAGTGTTGTCTGAGTAAATAGCAAAAGAAAACCTCACAATGTGTGCATAGCCCACTACTTGAATATTTTCTTTGACATCAGGTAGAGCAGGGTGGAATCTGAAGTTTACGGTAATCCACCAGAAGGAGACCTTTTTAATAGCTCAGAGCATAGAGTGACAAGAGCTGAAAACGGCGTTAATCCCCACAATAATCTTTTTTAATTAATTAAAAGAAGAAATGTAAACTGTCTTCCCCTTGGAGTCCTCTGTGTTGCTCTTAAATAATGCTGCATTAGCCCATCCTCTCATTACCTCCTGTTGCTCTTTGTAAACAGCTTTTAATCTTCACACACCACCTGCTTAGACAAGACCTTCCTTTGGCCTCCCCTGTCCTTTTGCATTAACTCTTGGTTTTACAAAATCTTGATTTTAACATTTTTATGCTTGCTTTTGAATCATTAATTGTCTACCCTTCACTGTCTTTTACCTATATCTCTAATCTCCGCTAGTCCTACAACCTCTGGAGATTTTATTGCTCCAATTCTGCCTTCTTGTGCATTTCCAATTTTAAACCTCCTTTCTCACTAACACTTTCTTTTGAGACATACCAAACGTACCTCACCTGTTCTTCCTTATGTGGCTCAGAGTTAAAGTTTTCTTCAAGACACTTCCCTAAAGAGTTTTAGGGTTTCATATTAAATTTTATATTAAATTTCATTTAAATATATGATTTTGTTGTTGTAAAACACTTTGGGCCATCAAGATTTTGAAAGGCAGCTGTTATATAAATGCAATGTCGTTTTCTTTTATGTACAACTTTCTCATTCTGTTGTGCTCGAATAGCTTTGGGTCTAGTATCAGTAACGTACCATTCTCCTTATTGACATGGATAATAAGACTAGTAACTGTTAGGCGTCCTGCATGTTGACACAGGGTACAGATCTTGCGCTCAATCAATTAATTACATCTTATCTGGACTGACATAGCTATGGATGTAGCATTAGTTATGTACATGTCCTCCGTATTGACAGGAATGGGTATAAATATAATGGCGCACTGTCATAGATAATAGATCTAATATGACAGGTCTAGGTCATGGGATTATCACCAGCTGCAAGTTCCCCACAAAGTCACAAACCATCCTGACTTGGAATTACGTTGCTGATCTGTGACTGGGTTAAAATCTTGGAACTCTCTTCTTAACAGCACAATGAGTGTCCTTACACTCCAAAGATTGCAGTAGTTCAAGAAACTCACTCACCACCAACTTCTCCAGGGCAATAAATGCTGATCCAGCCATCTACACCCACATCCCATGTCCGAATGGAGGGACAGGTGAATATTTTCCTTATACTGATGCAGGGAGACAAACTCAAGTGATTCTTAGTGGACTGGATTTGTAATTGAAACTTGTTTTCTGTTACTTAGAAGAAATTATGCAGCACTAACAATAACTCAGGACCTGACTTCTCAACTGGTCACTTTAAGACACATTTCATGATCGAGGGAATCATCAAATGGGTAAGTGGCAGTCGCTGATGAGATCCATGGGTCTCCATGTGGAGGATATACCTGCATATTCCATAGAGGAAATAATTCCATTTGGACAATGGAAGCAAGATATGTTCATGTTTAACCATTGGTCATAGTTTGATGGTACTTTTACTAATTAGGACATAATCTAAAATTGATGCGAGTTGTATAAATTAGTTTAATTCAACACAACACAATCTGCACAACAAAATAGCAAGACTGTCTACTAACATTTATGGCATAAAACAGATTTGAAATGAAAGCATATCTGGAAGATGCTTTGCGAAACATCCAATGATAAGAATTTGAACTTTAGACTGAGGTTTGTACAATTCAAAAAGAATTCTTTGGCATTTAAGAGTGAGGCAGTGGATAGAAAAGGAGACAGCGATGCTCCTTCTGCAACCAGAAGCCTGCTATTCATTAAACAAGCAACTCTTAATTGGCTTCCATGTCTGCAACAATTAAATATTCCTGAAAATTAGCCAAGTTCCTTCACCCTCCATTCAAGAGGAGTACAGCAGAGTTGCTTGCAGGCCGTGTGAACTCCACGCCTCGTCTTGGCTGTTAATGTGTGAGACGCTCGCTCCATTCATAATAAACTGACAGCCTCTGTTTCTGGTGCCACAGACTGCAGTGGGGCAGGAGGTGGGGGTGGTGGTAGCTGGATTGTCCTTTCCAGAGTGGCAGGTTAGCGTCTTTTCCCTCCCCCCGCAAAGAGCCCTGTCACCCCCTTACTTCATCAGTTTTGGCCTGGGGCCACGAATCTCACATTAAAGCCCGGAACACTGAAGGATAGAGTGACACACAGAATCGAGCCTGAGCGGGTGCTCTTTATACACAAATGTACACAGTTCCCAGGGACAATAACTGGGCGACCACTCAAAAGCAGGCTAGATTACAGTGCGCATTTCTGTGGACAAAGACCTCTCTCTGGGTCGAGACTTTGGGGGCAGCATTGTGAGACAGGCTAATGAGATCTCACGCAGCAAATCCCTCAGTAACTGCACCACATTCCGATATTTCTTCTTTAACCCTTTACGCGCTGAGAAAGATATATGTTACAAACCACACAGTGCTCCCTTAGCAAACTTTAAAGTGCATCGTCAAAGCATCACTGTTCAGATTTTAGAGAATTGAAGGAGAATATTTAATAATATATTAAGAGAGCTTCTTCAATAATTCACCTGTTTAAGGCTGTAAATAACGGAGCTTGAAAATAACAGGAATAGCTGGCTCAGTACAGAGCAGGTATCTCAGATGGCAGACCCTAATAAAACTACACTTGTGTAGTCTCTCTTTGAGCCTTAGGTCTGTACTGGGATTCATTTATTGAAGAGGGTGGGAGATGATGGTGCTATACGTGGCTCACTGGGCATGTACGTGATATTGAGCAGGATTCCTACTCCTGAATGCCAGCCAGAAATGAAATGGGTTGTCATCAGGTGAGTTAACAAGGCGTAGAGCTGGATGAACACAGCAGGCCAAGCAACATCAGAGGAGCAGGAAAACTGACGTTTCAGGCCTAGACCCTTCTTCATCTAGCTCTACACCTTGTTATCTCAGATTCTCCAGCATCTGCAGTTCCTACTATCCCTGTCATCAGGTGAGTGTTCAGTTACGATGCTTTCCATGGACTGATGTGTGCTGATTACACATGAAGAATGATCATTTGAGAAACATATTGAAAGGTGACGAGTGCCATGAAGCAAGCAGTCAACATGTTTATGAACAGAGGTGGGGAGGCCAGGCAATTGGTGGTAAGAGAGAGACAAGACAAAAATATTGTTGAGACTTTTTTCCTCTCTGGGTGGAGTCTCTCAAATGCTCACAGCCTTCAGACATGCTGAATTAATATGTTGTACTGTTATAATAAGCAAAGACCATTTGTTGAAATCTTATAGATGAGTTTCTTTCTCTTAGTCCTTGTTTGTGAGCACAAGTCACCTTGTGATATGACTTCACTGACAACAGCATTACCTCAGTCAAAAGATGACTGCACTGGAATTTTTGGACTAATTAATAACAATGGGCAGTGGGCTAAGCAAGTCAAAAAAGGTACTTAGGGTTATGTATTGACACGGTCCAACAACTGAGGAATTTTTGTCATGAAACTTCAAGGCAAGGAGCAGTTACAATGACTTGTTCACAAATGAAAAAGGGAACAAAGGTTCCAGCTAGAATCAGCAATGGACAACATCAGTGCAGAAGTCTGTCGAGAAGTGAAGTCCAGTTTACCTGCCATCATCCAGAACTAGTTTGTCAGACTTAACTAAGGAGTGATCCTTGCAAGTCTAACAGGCTTAAGTGTATTTGCTCATTGAGTTTTTGCGAGAGGTCTGACTGAAAACGAGTTGCTGTACATTGTCATCTTGTACTAAATTAATACCTTCTGTTATTCTTACCTGGTTGAATGGTCTTCTCTTCCAATTTTGATTCAATGGACCTCAACACAGTGAAGGCAATGAGGATGAACAAGCAGAGACACAGTTTATACAACGCGTGGCTCATTCCTCTTCCTTTGAGCAAAACTTAAAGAAATTTTAAAGTTTCCAATCTTTGTCCCTCAGCTGCTCAGAGCACTCATTGGTGATGTTGGGGGATGGAGGGCTCTCCAATTCTTCTTATCTCAGTTGTTCTTTTCTCTTATTGGCAGAGGCCTGTGCATCAGTTCTCCAATTGCTGGACGTCTGTTGGAAAAGAAAACAAAATGATCAGCTCAAAGCGAGCAGCTTTCTCTGTGAACATGGTATTACCACCAATTAGCTTGATGGTGAATAGAGCATGACTTTGCATGGCACACAAAC
Source organism: Rhincodon typus (assembly GCF_021869965.1). Taxonomy (NCBI): domain Eukaryota; kingdom Metazoa; phylum Chordata; class Chondrichthyes; order Orectolobiformes; family Rhincodontidae; genus Rhincodon; species Rhincodon typus. The sequence continues at coordinate 642,727 of NC_063343.1, forward strand.
TAAAATCCTATACAGGGTCTGTGATCCAATCTGCCAGATGAAGCTAGCTGTGAAACTGAACGAATACTTCGCATTTTTCACTATTGCCATTAGTTTCCGTCATATGATTGAGATTTCTGTCGTCTGTATTACACATTTAACATACTTTCAATGCAAGGGTAAGGACATTTGTGCATTGCAATCTGATAGGGTCAACTGATGCATACAGTTTCAGAAATCAATTTGGCATATCCTAGCTGACCCAAGTAGAAAGACACTATACTCCCCTCAACAAAGCATCAAGTTATTCCTTAAGATTCCAATTGTTTTGCCTTCCAGTAATCTACTGAGAAGCAATTTTAAAGAATTATCACTATTATGTGAAAAGAATTACTTTATGAATATCATTTGCTCTTTCGTCAGTCTGTGCCAAGGTCATTATGTTCTTGTGCAAATGATTGGCACGTTTATCATCATTTTCTTCTTAAAGAAAATCAGCAAGACTGAAATGAACAAAACAAGTTTGAATCATATGGATAATTAGTTCCTCTGCTGTTCAGTCAGGTCAAAGCTTGCTGGTCAGAGTCCTATAAACACAGGTACCTCTGCTGACTAACCCATCTGTGTTTCCCAGCATTGATAAGAATCTGCTGGGTCCAATGGGCATACCCTGAATGCGATCTTTGAATCATGAGGTGTGCGCACACTCTTGAATTTAACAAATATACATGAATATATCATCGTACTCTGTATATAGTGGCTCTTACATTGTGGCTGGTGTGGAGAAATAATTATTGAATTCAGACAGAAAGGTTGAAATTTTCCTGTTGGTAGTTAGTGTGTTATCAAGTGAGATTCATAATACCTGGTCCACCATAGCTGAGAACAATTTTACTCATGTAACCTCTGCCCTTCACCTTATTAATGATGTAACTGGGCTCTTTGGCACTTCCTTGGGCTATCATGCAGCCAGACTGGCAGAAAAGCCCACCCCATGTTGAAAACATCCACCATTCATGCTGCTGGTGTCATATTTAAAACCCAGCTGCACACCACATCAGACACTGCAAACCAAGAATGATCCCTCACACTGCTGTGCTCAAGTCTCAGCGTTTAAGCTATTTCCCAGAAGAAAAGAAAGCTCACTCTCTGCTTTAGAGACAGGGGCATGGAGGTGTTGGTGGATAGGTTGGTGGAGAGGAGAGCAGTCAGCCTGGGTACAGATTGAAGCCCATGTCAGTGCTGCGGTGTGGGTGAAGATGAAGACAGCAATGCAGGAAGAATGTCAATGATCTTCTGTACTCTGCAAGGTGTTGCGAAGTTGGGTAGAGTTTTTGTGAACTGGGAGGCAGGATGTTAGAATTTGGTGTATGTAAAATATTGTGTTTGTAAAATGCTGGGGGAAAGCATTGCGTGGTCGGTTTAAAAGATGATGTGCTTTTTTTCTTTACTTAGACATTTAAAAAAAAGTCAATGAGCACTTGAAAGTCTGCAAGTACAGAGAGCAACCAACCTGAAATATTATTATCAAAAGGCCGTATAGTTAGCAAGCCAACCAGCAATTTTTTTCTGATACCAAGACAACAAGTTTTGAATTCAGCCAATCAATTTGAACCAGGTGCTTAAATAGCAAAAACCAATTAATTTTAATTTGATCATTTTGACAACATAGGACCAAGTCTATTGTAAGAAATTGATATGTCATCAAGGGTATAAAAGAAGGAGCAGTTGGGCAAAGACAGGAGAACTAACTGCCATCTGCCAGAGATAACAGCTCTCAGCTCTCAAGAGAGAATTGTTGGCTCTTACAGGCTTCTCTAAGTCTTAGAGAAACACCAGTTTAAATAAATCAAAGGTACTAAGGGCACAACTAGTTAATATTCCTGACAGAAGAGTTGACAGAGAAGGCTCAGAACATTCTGGAGGACATGTAATCCGGCTGTAATTTTGAGAGACTAAATTCTATTTTTTAGATTTTATTTCATATTAGTGTGACTTATATTTATTGGAACAGCATACTGTTAGAATCTTGTTTTATTTTGGAATAGATAGTAGTTAAAAGGGATTTATTCAGTTTGTTAATAATTTAATTGATTTGTTCACTGTTAGAGTTAGATAAGTAAATTGTTACTTATTGATAGTGAAGTGAATGTCAGGGATTTGTTTTATTTAACCATTAGAAGTTGCTGAAAGGGAGGTTACACCACTTTTCACATTCCTTTCATGGACTATAGGGCAAGGTGTTCCTCTTTGGATATTTTATTTTTAGTTTTCAGCGGGGTGGGTCAACCTCCACTTATACCAAAGGATACGTGCCACCATCTTCATTTTGCTACCTTACACTCACAGATTCGTCACTCACTCCAACTCTGTCAATGCACACAACTCTCATTGAAGCTCATGGATTACAGCCCTCACCAAGCTCATCCTCCGAAACCACTCACCTTTCCTGCCCTCTGTGATTCCTGCTCACTCACTGGGGATACCTCACCAACCTCTCCGACCTCTGTATCATCGCCTATCATACTCAGTACCTCCCTTTGACTTATTGCAGGGAGGATTGGCCCAATTCCCAGAATGATATCTCCACAGCAACCTCACCGATATATCTTTAATCCCCTGGACTGATTGCACTTGACCTCCAGAACCGATCTTAGCCCAATCCCCAGATGGCATGGACACAGATCCCTGGACTCAGGAAGGAGCAAGCGCCTGACTGACTGTGGCCAACCTCCAGGGCCAGAATAGGACAAGTCCCTTGACTGACTGTCATGGTACAGCCTAATTGACCACAGCCCTGCCTTGACCCCGTTAAGTACTGTTCCCCTTTGAACTTTACACATGGCCATTCAGTTGAAGCACATGCAGTGTGTTTGCTGTGTAAACTGCTGGCATGCGCTGCAGATATAGCACTGATGTGGTGAGCTACCTGCATCTCCTCTGTGCCAAAAAGCAATGCAATCCATACAGCCTGGCAGCCTGTAACTGAGCACTATAAACCCTGTTTGCTAAGAAAGCAATGTGACCCAAGAACTAGCAGCCTATAAGTCAGTGCTGAAGTCAGTGAGCATGTGCTAAGCAATTTGAAGTAGACAGACACTAGCAGCCTTCAGGCAAGTGCAATGTAAATGACTGTTAAGAATTGCAAGACATTTAAATGTGTTCTTCCAAGCAAAACAAACCAATAGCAGCAAGCAAGCTGTAGGTGTCCCTGAGTTCACAAGCATGGAAGGGATGAAGTGGTGTGTGAGCTGATCTGAGAGCGTAGCGTGATAATGTAGCGAGGCTGGTGGTTCACCAACATCAATTTCTGTGGAGGAAATTTCGAGGAGGATTGTGTCGGTGGTGCATGCTGGGACATTGTTGTGAATAAACAATTGGACGATGGTTAGAACAAGCATTCACACAGGTGCAACCGCCAGCTACTTGTTCAGATTTACATCAGGAATTGATGCTGTCCAGTTTCTATTGGAAATGGAATATAAACAAGGGCAGATAGGGCTTCAATACATGAAAATAACACAGTTGCCACTCACTGGTGAGATTCTAAAGTTGCCATTAGAGGCTCAGGAAGAAAACTGCAAACACCTTTCTTGATGTTGCGGTTCTGGTTTTATCATTCTCTGTGTATTTTCTCATCTTGCTTGTCATTGCTCACGCTACACTAGAGATGGGAAAATATTGCCCCAAATCTTGTGTATTGTACACTGTACTGTCATCATTCTGCTCCTTAAGGTCAGAATTCAACAATGTCAAAAGTCCCATCCCCGAGTAGGGAGACAATCTATTTCTCAGTGTTTTAAAGAAACTTAGTAAATGCAT
>NC_063343.1:651527-690952 GCF_021869965.1 Rhincodon typus
GAGAAGGGTCTAGACCCGAAACGTCAGCCTTCCTGCTCCTCTGATGCTGCTTGGCCTGCTGTGTTCATCCAGCTCTACACCTGGTTATCTCAGATTCTCCAGCATCTGCAGTTCCTACTATCTCTGCATAGAAATGAAGTCAGATTAACTGATAGTGACATGCTAATGCAGCAAATAAGCCTCTCACCACTCACTAGTGAGAACTTTGTGTCACTGGACAAGGCTTAGTTGGAGAATGGCACATTTTGTTCTCCACATTGATAACGTCCGGACTGCCGATCTCACATGATTTCACAATTTTATCATCAATTCCCACATTCAGTGGCTGTGATGATTTCATCCCAAATGGCTGAATGAAACAGGGAAGGCTTGGACCAATATTTGGACTAATGTCAGGTGAAGTCTTGGGTGTGTGGACCACAAAGGCTTTCACAGTTGCATTGATTGCTGTTGCTAACATTGAGGCGAGAAATGATTAATAATCACCTGAATAAGTTACTACGACAGGTGCTGTGAAGGCACTTTGGGAAAAGACCACCATCTAAGGTCCTTTGGCCAAAGTACAATGAGGGCCTGTCAGGTATCTCAAATATAAGTAAATAGTGTCTTGCATAAGTAAGAAATCCCTTTGGGTTTTATGGAACTGTCGGGAAAGTCAAACTCCAATGCTTGTCAGTTTCTTCATATGCAAAGACTGTACAAAACCAAACTGCTTTAGTGACTATGTACATAAAGATTTTTTAATGAATATTTTTGAAATTAAAATGAGTTACTAGAAATACTTGTGCTAGAAGGTAACAGCTTCAATCCAGGTCAGGAGAAAATCATTAGGAAGTACGTAAAAGAAAATGTGAAAGAGATGCTCCACGTAGGAAATTCAGTCATCAATCATTTGAATCAGGACACCTTGATCTTGAAGAGTTTGTACCTCGTACAAACATCGTGGGGATATGTAACTTCCCTTGTACAATGTTCCCCTTCCCATCCCGTTTAAATATCATAGGCCCCAACTGGTAGAACCAGAAAGTGGTCCAGCTCAAATGTGTGCATGGAGTGAACAGCATAGCCCAACCTAGGCTTGCACAGATAGCAGGTAAAATATCAGGTTGGCACGCAGGCAAACTCAGACAGACAGACAGATTGAACACGGTAGACTGCAGTCTCCTGCACAGTGAGAAAGGCAGTTATGTTAGCAATGTTAGCAGACTATTGACTTAGCCAGATAGAAGCAGACTGGCACTCTGGGCAGAATCTGATCTTCTCTAAAGTTTTCAGGCATCGCGAACACATGGGTATTCACAATCCCACACAGGTCAGAGGTACGGCCCAAGTCACAAAAATACAGGAGGTGGCTAATTTACAGGCTGCCTCCATGTCCCTGTCCAATTAAGGAAGGTGGACAGGTCATGGATGCATGGGCTCCAGTGGGAAGGTCAGCAGAAACAATAAGAGGGGTGGGTGCTGCTGAGACAGAGAGATTGTGTGTGAGGGCAAGTCAAAATTGAGGTGCTGACTAAACCTCTAGGTTTCACAGTAACCAGTTGGGAGGAAAACCCCTCAACTGGAGTGCTCTTGGCCGTGGTAGTATTGGCCTGTTCCTGCCTTGTGTTACTATGACAGTGGCATGGAGAGCAGATGCCAGCGTCCCTCTACCCTCGCACAATTAAGTCCCAGTCGGATTCCTGCCACTGTGCAAGCTGTGTACTTGTCCCGTAAGATTTTGTATTCATTCAAGGCTTACTGGCATTGCAGGGTGAGCTGTTGAGACCTTTTAAGAGTCATCCATATTTCTTTGGATCTAGAGTCTCATTTGGCCAAACCTGGCCAAGGATGGTCAATTTTCTTCTCCAAAGGGCTTTATGGAACCAAGTGGAATTTTACAACAAACAATGATAGCTGAGAATATATTACACTTCCAGATTTCTTAATGGATTGAATTTTAATTTCACCAGCTGCCGCGTTGAGCTTTGAGTTATTGTTCCTACAGCATTTGCTTCTGTACCAGGATTACAAGTCCAGTGACATTAGCCCAATGCCACTGTCTCTCCTTAAGGATGGCATTGCTGTTTAATTGGCTGTGGGCCACTGAAGAACTCCTGAAGACAGCAACACGTAAGGGAGCTGAAAAAGTGCCCGTGCAAAAGGAGCAAAATAGACAGAATTCAGTCTCATACATGATGAAGACATTGGTCTAAACCTAGATTAACAACGCAATTTATACCATGAGAATGTGCACATACTGGTAAATAGTCGGAATTAACATTTCCTACAAGTATTCATGGAGGAGGGAGGAATAATATGCCTGCTCCAAACAAAGTGATCCTAGTTAAAATAACCCAAATTGGGATTCAGCTTCAGATTAGTGAAAGCTCTAGGCTGATTCCGAGAAATCCTTCTCACAGAATAAATGATTAACATGGTCTAAACATCTAAAAAGAGAATGGAGGCAAAACCTGGAGTCAATTTGGGAAAAAAACTGGATGCTGCAATGAGGGGATTTCTCGTGTGTGAATAAATTAGAATGAACAAAATACCTCTCTTATTTGTATCACTTCTGTTTTAGCCCCACATGCACCCATACGTAAACCATCAACTTCAGGTATACTGTCCAGTCAATTGGTCAAATGCTGCTCCAGCATGGGTGTGAAATTGTTTCGGGATTAAAACCTGCAATCACATTGTTCATTTAGAAAATAACCCGAGATGAAATACCTGTTGTGTTACAAGTACTTATTCATTATTTTTAGAACTAGGTATCTCCCTGTTGTCATACAAATTACATTGCTCCATTATATGCAAATAGTCAAGCAATTCAAACTAAAACAGTATGACCGCCTGCTTTTGAATAAATCAATGTAGGTCAAAGACGGAGATTAAACACAACCTTCCAATACTTTCAAACATCAACTCACTGTAGCATTTTGCTCTGTGGAATCAGATTTAAATTTTGATAATTCCAAGATATTTGCAATGCATTTGATAACAAAACAGCCACTGATATGTTACCATGTTCAGGATAATAGTTCCATTATATTCCAACATGATGCAAGGTTTGGGGGAATATGGGCCAGGAGCAGGCAGGTGGGACTAGTTTAGTTTGGGATTATTTTTGGCATGGACTGGTTGGACCGAAGGGTCTGTTTCCATGCTGTATGACTCTATGACTGACGACGCTATGAGCTAGCCTATAAACAAATACAGCTTTTTTTTTGCAAATTTATTTTCTTTTTCCGAATTCATTCTCAAGCCTAGATTTATACGTGCCAGTTACCCTTTAGTTACCCTCCTACCCTTAACCCCAGGGATGCTAAAGCTAAATGTTATCTACTCGTCTATGAGAAATGAAGAATCAAATCTATGACATTCCGGGCCCTAATGTCCCATTTACACATTACCTTAATGAGCTGAGAAATTGAAGGAGCCTCTTCATTTGCTGTTAAGTATAATTATTCGGGGCTAGGTTTGATGTGAGGAGTAGTAATTCATTGATAAACAGTTTGTATAAATCTCACAATTTGAAGGAATTCACCAATCTACCACAGTACTCACCTCATCTAATCTCCATATCTGTCCACTCAACACATTGGCCAATTTTGTGAAGTATTTCAGATGTGAACAATCGGTCTTGTAAAATTTCTGTTTACAGGTCACTGTGGATTTCAATATATCTTAATAAGCTTTGAGGTTTTATTGTAAAGCCATGAGCGCATTATAACTCTGCCTGCTTACTGCGGTGATTTCATTTAGGAACAGGGCAAACTAACTTCAGGAATAATGCCTCCCATTACAATCACTAATGTACACATTGATAAGAGCACACTGCTATTCCTGCCTATTCACTGGAGTCATCTTTGAACAGTAATTAATAAACATTGGAAAAAAGTGTTGTTCATACATTGAGCACTGGCCGTTCTGGTGGGGACTATCGATTTCCTCTAAGGAAGCTGGTTTTCTTTAAGTAGTCAGAACAAGGTTGACCCTTTTGGTTTATAATAACTCTGCAGTGAGTTCCAGAAGCCCAGATCTCATTGATGTCTTTCTGACTATATGGGATTTCTTTATCACTCCAAAGCAATGAATTTTAGAAATCGAGACCAGTAGGTCCTGGGCATGGGGGTAGGACACATTCTGAGAGCTCAGATCCTGACAAAAAACAGAATGGTTTGGCGTCACTACAAGAGCCAGTCATCTTAAGACTGTAAAGGAATGAGACTTGTGTCCTTCTGAGCTCCTGTGAGAATGGGTAGAACAATAAACATACATGCAAGCTGGAGATAGTTAGGCTGTGTGTATGATGGCAAACAAAGACTAGTGCAAGTGATGAGGAAAGGTGCAAATTTGTGTTTTGTAATTTTGTAATCAGATGCATTCAAGAAGTGTGTTAGTGAGATTTGCAGTTTAAAAAAAGGCAGTATCTGTAGACAAGAAACTGTCTCCACAAAGCATTAATTCTTTAAAATTACAGTTATTTAGTAATGTTAGACAGCACTAGCTGTGCCCATCGTGGAAAGCTTTGCACTGTGAACGATATCTTTCTGATACATGCCCCAATGCAGCAGCAACCCTGCCTAGCATTTGGGTTTCACATCAGAACACTCCTGTGAAAGGACTGGATTGGAATTAATTTTACACTGAACCATGGCAAGTTCATTTCAATTAACATTGTGTAGTAGAGTTAATCCATTAGAAAAATCTGGTAAAAAAAATTTACAAATAAATTCTCACTGCTGATTGCACATTTCTTGAAAGTAAATTCTGATGTGAGTAGGTTGAATAATTTTGTTCTGTTTGGAAATTGTAATCGTACTTAATTCGCCATGCATGGATTTACAAAATGTTCCACAGGATTAAAGTTAACAGCGATTGCACTGAAAACTGTGACAGCAACTAGAATCTTTTGTGGTGGTATCTCTTCAAGATTCTACATATCTCACTACATTCCACTACCATTAACTAACCAGAATGAAGGAAAACGAGGTTCCTCAGCACTTCTTATTTTGATCTTGAATCTTCAGGTGATTAGAAGTAATTAATAAAACAATGTTGCTACAAATAGAGGAGGGTGCTGGCTGACTTCTGAGATCGCCCCCCCCGCCAATTTCCATACTGTCCCAGCGCTCAGAAACAGATAAGTGTGACATTATATTAACAGATTTCGCCCAGTCGTACAGATAGTTCAACACAAAGAAAATACAACATTAGGGATAAACTGACTTCCTTGAAATGAGAGAGCTTCTTTTTTTAAAAAAAAGGACACGTGGGCTGATGAAAATAGAAGGCTCTGGACTCATTCACTCTGAAAAGCTTTTGATTTTCCATATGGTCAGTCCACCCTTGAGAATTAAATCCCCACAGCACAGTTGGCCCGGTCACAATCTGTTCCATTCTGGTGTTGATCACGGTATGATCAGGAGCTTCTGTCTGCGCAGTTTCATATACATTTACAAACACACGCGTATATAGGTCACCCTGTTGGCTGAGTGCTGGAGACTTACCTTTCTGAGAAACTTTAGCACATCCGAGGGAAGTTTAATAACTGCCGAAGCAATACCTCAGACTGGTCCATGCAACGTCTCAGTCCATCAAGGTGTGTGTGTGTGTGTGACGGGAAAGGGACTGAGGGAATCCCAGATATCCTTCCCCACAGGACACACTGACAAGAAAGTCGTTTTGAGGGATCCTTCAAGCGAAGTACACCAGCCAGTCTGAGTCAAACACATCCAAAAGGAGTCGTCTGCAGCAGTGGGAAGCTGGTGCCACCGTTACACAGGGAGAGGGCAGGAAGATGGGCACAGATTCACCACTAAGGTCTTAAGCTTAGCTTCAAGGAATCGCTCTCAATCCCTGTTTCCAGGAACGTTTCCTTCTGTCCAATGCCAGCTGCTTGCTTCCCAGGAAAGTTCACTCCTCTGGCTGTCCTGGGAAATGTAACTGTAACAAGGTGAATCTTGCTGCAACTTTGTGAACCTTTGGCACAGGCACGCGTCGATGTTACCTGCTGGTATCTCCCCTACAGCCTTCGGCTTTCATCCTCTGGCTGCAACAAACGTGCCACTGAGTTAAAACTCCAAAGTAAACAAGTCTTAGGCGGGAAGCGGGCTGGTTACACACTCAGATCACCGAGGGAAAAGTTTGTAAGTCTATCTGTTCAACGCAACGCCGTGCTCTCCTGGTACTGGGAATGTTATTGCCAGACAGGAGCTAGCAGCAGGACCCCACAGCGGTCAGAGCCTGTTCCCTCTGCTCTCTCTCTCTGCACACTGGCTCAGACACTATTGCCACAGCCTATGCCCTGGAGGGGTCAGCAGCATTAGAAATCTCAATTAGCAGCTCTCGCGTTACACCCACTGTTTGCTGGAAGCTTCTCCCTCACTCAGTCCGAGGTAACAATAGGGAGCTGAAAGAGAGGGAGGTGGCTCAGTCCCCTGGCTCCTCCTCCCCAACCCCCCTCCCCAGCTCTGCTCTCAAATCCTTTCACACACTGGAAGCAGAAAAGGTAGCGTTTGTCCTTATCTGTGGAGAATAGGATTAACCCTTTTCAATACAGGCTCCTCACTGCAACAATGACAACGCTGCTTTCTGCTACAGTACATCGTCATTTCTAAAACTCTGCAAAAGTGTCTGACAAAGAGGGAATTCTTCACATATCTTTGGTATTGAAGAGGAGCTATGCGTGAAAGTCGACATTTGAAAGCAGATATAAATAATCTTTATTGTCATTATTCCCACTCGCACTTATTACTTTGCCAAGAAATACTTCTCATGGCCCATTCCTCCTTGAGCCCTCCTATTGCAGACGGCTGCTTGATCACAGGTATTGATTTGACAATTGGTATTTCATCATTTTTTCCCTTCCTCCCTTGTAGGTGCTAGTTCCTGTCCTGGCTGCTATCCAATACCTCCCAGAAGGTGCTGATTCATTTAGATTACTGCTAAACCCTGGTGCCCTGCACTGTCTCTCCTACGGTGTCTATTCTTTAGCCCATGAGCAGAGACAGCAAGCATCAACAAGCTGTCTGATTGTTGGGTGCCAAACTTGATCTGGTTTTCATCTAGGATGGAGTCTTTCTGATTTTTACCTCTCCCAAAGCCCAAAGGCACCAAAACTATTATCACTGCTGTTAGGCCACCCTTGTTGAGAACAACTAACACAAACTTCTCTGCTTCTTCATTGCTCAGAGCACAATGATCAAATAAAACTCTTGGTGCAGCTTACTGGTAATTTATTTCATTATAGCATGTAAATCAGTGCAGAGAGAATATTCAAATAAAACAACATCCACTTACATTTATATAGTGACTTTAACATAGGAAGATGTCCTAACGGTGGTTCACGCAAGCGACAGAAAATTGTGTTTTTCCACATTGTGAGATACAATAAAGGAAAGCACTTCTCAGAAGTAGAATATTTCCATTCATGATTAACCTTATCTTCCATAGGGATCTTCCCTCTTCATCTGTACAAAAAGACTTTGCTCACTTAACCTCTTTTTATAGCTCATTAATTTTAAGATAGCTCTTGAACAAATGTGTGTTTTCTCACCATTTTATCCAGGCCTTCCATATCTAACAAGCTCACAGTCCCTCTCAGTGGCTGAGAAGAATGTCAGATGTAACCAATGCATTTATTGTCTTTCCTCTCTTTATGGTAGAACAGCTGCGTTTTTTTATTCACTTGTGGGATGTGGGCATCGTTGGCTGGCCAGCATTTATTGCCTACCCCTAGTTGCCCTTGAGAAGGTGGTGGTGAGCTGCCTTCTTGAACCGCTGCAGTCCACCTGCTGTGGGTTGACCCAGAATGCTATTAGGGAGGGAATTCCAGGATTTTGACCCAGTGACAGTGAAGGAACCATGATATATTTCCAAGTCAGGGTGTTGAGTGGCTTGGAGGGGGACTTGCAGTGGTCGTGTTCCCACGTATCTGCTGCCCTTGTCCTTCTAGATGGAAGTGGTTGTGGGTTTGGAAAATGCTGACTTTGGTGAATTTCTGCAGTGCATCTTGTAGACAGTACACATTGCTGCTACTGAGCGTCTGTGGTGGGGGGAGTGGATGTTTGTGGATGTGGTGCCAATCAAGCGAGCTGCTTTGTCCTGGATGGTGTCAAGCTCCTTGAGTGTTGTTGAGGCTGTACTTATCCAGGCAAGTGGGGAGTATTCCATCACACTCCTGACTTGTGCCTTGTAGATGGTGGACAGGCTTTGGGGGAGTCAGGAGGTGAGTTACTCGCTGCAGTATTCTGAGCATCTGGCCTGCTGTTGTAGCCACTGTGTTTATGCGGAGTGAGTTGAATTGGCTGACAACTGGTAACTGTGATGCTGGGGATCCACTTGTGGAGGCTGAGATGGATCATCCACTTGGCACTTCTGGCTAAAGATTGCTGTGAGATTTGTACTGATGTGCTGGACTCTTGCATCAATGAGGATAGGGATATTTGTGGAGCCTTTTCCACCAGTGAGTTGTTTAATTGTCTGCTATCATTTATAATTGAATGTGGTAGGATTGCAGAGCTTAGATCTGATCCATTGGTTGTGTGGTCACTTAGCTCTGTCTATTATTTGCTGCTTATGCTGTTTGGCGTGCAAGTTCACAATATACATTAATGATTTGGACAAAGGAATTGAAAGCCATATCTTCAAATTTGCAGATGACACTAAGCTGGGTGGCAGTGTGCACTGTGAGGAGGATGCTAAGAGGCTGCAGGGTGACTTGGACAGACTGGCTGAGCGGGCAAATTCTTGAGTATTTGGCTGAGCGGGTAAATTTAATGTGGATAAATGTGAGGTTATCCATTTTTGTGGTAAAAACAGGAAGGCAGATTATCATCTGGATGGTGACTGTTTAGGAAAAGGTGAGGTGCAACAAGACCTGGGTGTCATGGCGAAACAGTTGCTGAACGTTGGCATGCAGATGCAGCAGGCAGTGAGGAAAGCTAATGGCATACTCTCCTTCATAGTGAGAGGGTTTGAGTATCGGAGTAAAGTGTCTTGCTGCAGTTATACAGGGCCTTGGTGAGGCCACATCTTGAGTATTGTGTGCAGTTTTGGTCTCCTAGTCTGAGGAAGGACCTTCTTGCTATTGAGGGAATCTAGCAAATGTTCACCAGACTGATTCTCAGGATGGCAGGACATTACATATAAGGAAAGACTGGATTGACTGGACTTGTATTCACTGGAATTTAGAAGAATGAGGGGGGATCTCAGAAACATATAAAACCCTGATAGGACTGGACAGGCTAGATGTGTGAAAAATGTTCCCGATGTTGGGAAACTCCAGAACAAAGGTCACAGTCTAAGAATAAGAGGTAAGCCATTCAGGACTGAGATGTGGAAGAATTTCTTCACTCAGAGAGCGGTGAACCTGTGGAATTCTCTCCCACAGGAAGCTGTTGGGGCCAGTTCATTAGATATATTCAAGAGGGAGCTTTGTGACTAAAGCGGGTATGGAGAGAGGGTGGGAATGGGATGCTGAGATTGCATGATCAGCCATGATCATATTGAATGTTGGTGCAGGCTTGAAGGGCCAAATAGTCTAGTCCTGTGGCTATTTTTGAGGTTTCTATGTTTCTATGAAACTTTATTTTTAGGAATGCTTAATGTTCCTCCTGGCTTGCCATCCTGCACTGCAAGTGCTGTTCAACATGGAGGAGCAGATACATCAGCTGATGGAGGACGGTATGTGGTAATCAGCAGGAGGTTTCCATGCCCGTGTTTAACCTGAAGCCATGAGATTTCATGGGTCTGGTGTCAATCTTGAAGACTTCCAGATCAACTGCCTCCTGATTGTATACTGACACTGCGCTGCCAACTCTGCTGGGTCTGCCCTGCCAGTGGGACAGGACATATCCAGGGATGGTGAAGGTGGTGTCTTGGACATTGTCTGTCAGGCATGATTCTATGTCTTTGATTTTGGCTTTCGCCCTTGGATATTAATGAGGAGAACTTTGCAGAGCTGTTTCTGCTGTTGTCTTTTCCACTGCCTATGTCAATCCCAGCTGTTCCATCACTTTCATTTATTCGTTGAGACTTCATAGCAATTGATACAACTGAGTGGTTTGCTGTGTCATTTCAGGGGGCAGTTGGGAGTCAACCACATTGCTGTGGGTCTGGAGTCACATGGAGACCAGACCAGGTAAGGATGGACATTAGTGAGACAGGTGGCTTTCCTGACAATCAGCAATGATTTCACAGTCATCAGTAGATTCTTTGTTCCAGATAAATTTTTATCTCATGATGAGTTTCAGCACCAGGTCCCAGAACATTGGTTGAGTTTGTGGATTAATGGTGTGGTGATAAAACTGCTAGGCCATCACCATCCCATCACCTGTTAGCGTTTCCTATGGTGGGGTATGGCTAAGATTAGGATCTGGGGAAACATGGATACACACCTTTTCTACATTTCTACACTGGGGTGGGGGTGGGCAGTGTGTGGTGGGCAGTATGGTGGCTCAGCTGTTAGCACTGCTGCCTAACAGCACCAGGGACCCAGGTTCAATTCCACCCTTGGGCAACTGTCTGTGTGGAGTTTGCACATTCTCCCCATGTCTGTGTGTGTTTCCTCTGGGTGCTCCGGTTTCCTCCCACAGTCCAAAGATGTACAGGTTAGGTGGATTGGCCATGCTAAATTACCCACAGTGTCCAGGGATGTGCAGGCTAGCCATGGGAAATGTAGGGTTACAGGAATAGGGTGGGGGCTAGGTCTGGGTGGGATGCTCTTTGGAAAGTTGGTGTGGACTCAATGGGCTGAATGGCCTATTTCTGCATTATAGCGATTCTATGACAATTTCATGAACAGCGTTTTGTTGTTCCTCAGCAATCGTCCCTGCAAACCATTCCCAACTAAAAACACAATTCCAGCATTACACAACCTCAGCACCCAGTCCTCTCTATTTCTAATAAAATAATAAAAGACAATTGAAAGTATCCAAACCAAAGGGAGATACTTCTTCAAATGAAATATGAAAATCTTGTTTTTTTTGCAATGTTTCATCTTTCTTCACCTGAGTAAGAAAATCATGAACAGGTTTGCTCCCAGACCCCCCGTCAGTGAGCGTTGTCATTCCTCCTGAGGCTCTCCTCCTCCAGAATTGTGTCAACTGCGTCATGACACCAGGATTTTCAGTGCTCATGTCAGAATTTCACCTCAGCTGAGAAAACAAATGAGGGCTCAAATTATATTCTATTTCTAAGTTTGACAAAATGAAAACAAAAGCAACAAGTGCAAGAGACAGTTAACCAATCAGGTGTTATCTGCTGAGAGAACACAGATCAGCAGTATCTGTCAGGGAACACATGTCAGGCTGTATCTGAGGGAACACATGTCAGGCTGTATCTGAGGAAACACATGTCAGGCTGTATCTGAGGGAACACATGTCAGGCAGTATCTGTCAGGGAACACATGTCAGGCTGTATCTGAGGGAACACATGTCAGGTTTATCTGAGGGAACACATGTCAGGCAGTATCTGAGGGAACACAGGGCAGGCAGTACTGGTCAGGAAAAGACAGGTCAGTCTGTATCTGTCAGGGAACGCATGTCAGGCAGTATCTGAGGGAACACATGTCAGGCTTATCTGAGGGAACACATGTCAGGCTGTATCTGAGGGAACACAGGTCAGGCAGTATCTGAGGGAACACAGGGCAGGCAGTATTGGTCAGGAAAAAACAGGTCAGGCTGTATCTGTCAGGGAACACATGTCAGGCATCTCTGAGGGAACACAGGACAGGAGGTGTCAGCCGTGGGAACAATAGTTGCTGATAACTTCATTGGGAACACAGGCCATGCTGGGTCTGTTGTGGAAACACAGTTTGTCAATGATTCTCCTGCTGAAATCGTTTTCAGAACAAAATTAGAAGCAAGTTAGCCTAGAACTTACACATTGGTTTTGGCATCATTTCAGCATTTAATCACTCTTTTGGCAGCACAGTGGGATCAAGGGCTGTTTACACTGGTTTGCCGCCACAAAATCTGTCTTCCTGAATTCCCTCAGGTTTTTTGGCTCCGCCAACAACGAAGAATCCCAAATGAGCTTATTTACTGATATTATAATGAGTGTCTGTTGTGCCACACACTCAGGGGTAGTTAGACTCAGAATTCAAATGATTGTGAGGAGAGGCTGAGGCAGGTGACTGAGGATTTTTTAAATGCAAAGTTGATGGAGAGCTTTAGTATTGATTTCTGCAACTATTTTCTTTTAGATAGACTTTACCGTATTTGGATTTGCTTCTAACAGTTTTGCTACAACTGGGAAACTTCCTCCGTCCAACCCACAAAAAAATTAGGGTGTTGTAGGTGCAGATATGGCATTCCCAATGGGAATGTCAAGGGTGTGGAGCAGCCTCAGCAGTAAGAAAGAGAGAGTCCGGCAGCACCAAAGAACAAAGAACCGCACCTGATTTGTTTGTCATTTCGAACAATATACAAGCATCACAGATCAATACATAGGTCGAACAAAAAACTCAAAAAGGAGAGATTTAAAAGAAGAATGTGTTTCACTAGAGAAGGGCAACTGTGTCACCAAATGTGTAGATGATGATCTGGGTGTGACCAGCGATGTGCTACAAGGATCGGTGCTGGGTCCATTGCTTTTCATCATTTATATAAATGATTTGGATGTGAATATAGAAAGCATTGGAAGTAAGTTTGCAAATGACACTAAAATTGATGGCTTTGTGCATGGGAAATCGTGTCTCACTAGCTTGATTGAGTTTTTTAAAGAAGTGATAAAGAGGATTGATGAGGGCAGAGCGGTGGATGTGATCCATATGGACTTCAGTAAGGCGTTCAACAAGGCTTCCTCATGGTAGACTGGTTAGCAAGGTCAGATCACATGGAATACAGGGAGAACTAGGCATTTGGATACAGAACTGGCTTGAAGGCAGAAGACAGACGATGGTGGTGGAGGGTTGCTTTTTAGACTGGAGGCCTGTGACCAGCAGTGTGCCACAGGGATTGGTGCTGGGTCCACTGCTTTTCATCATTTACATAAATGATTTGGATGTGAACATAGGAAGAATGGTTGGTAAGCTTGCAGATGACACCAAAATTGAAGGTGCAGTGTATAGCAAAGAAGTTCCCTCAGAGTACAATGGGACCTTGATCGGATGGGCCAATGGGCTGAGGAGTGGCAGATGGAGTTTAAAGGCGAATCAGGGCAGGAGGTATACACTTACTGGATAGGTCCTGGGGAGTGTTGCTGAACAAAGAGATCTTGGAGTGCAGGTTCATAGTTCCTTGAAAGTGGATTTGCAGGTAGATAAGATAGTGGAGAGGGCATTTGGTATGCTTGCCTTTACTGGTCATTGCATTGAGTATAGGAATTGGGAGGTGATGTTGCAACTGTACAGGATATTGGTTAGGCCACTATTGGAATACTGCATTCAATTTCATTTCCCCTGCTAGAGAAAGGATGTTGTGAAATTTGAAAGGGTTCAGAAAAGATTTACAAGGATGTTGCCAGGGTTGGAGGGTTTGAGCCGTAGGGAGAGACTGAACAGACTGGGGCTAATTTCTCTGGAACATCAGAGACTGAGGAGTGACCTTATAGAGGTTTATGAAATCATGAGGGGCATTGATAGGGTAAATGAACAAGGTTTTTTCCCCAGGGTGGGGGAGTCCAAAAGTAGAGGGGAATGGTTTACGATGAGAGGGGGAAGATTTAAAAGGGACCTAAGGGGCAACTTTTTAATGCAGAGAGTGGTGCACGTATTTAAGGAACTGCCAGAGGAGATGGTGGAGGCTGGTACAATTATAACATTTAAAAGGCATCTGGATGGGCACATGAATAGGAAGGATTTAGAGGGATATGGGCCAAATGCTGGCAAATGGGACTAGATTAATTTAGGATATCCGGTTGGCATGGATGAGTTGGACTGAAGGATCTGTTTCCATGCTGTACAGCTCTATGACTGTATGACTTGTCTATCTTATAGTGCTCTCTCTGTGATCATGAAGATGACTGTCATCCTCAACTTTTATGACACAGTTTAGGAATCTATTGACAATGCCAGTGACATCAGCCAGGTTGATTATGAGAATGCTATTACTGAAACACCCAGCACAGATGATTTCTTAGCAAGACAGCAGTGAGACAGGTATAGCTGTTTTATGGGGTTGCTTGCTTTCTAAAGATGAGGCTTTGATTAAACTGTACTCACATTGCTTTTTGACATAAGTACATGTTTAGAAATGTCAAGGAAAACTCTAAAATTGAAGATAATCTACTTACCCATAACACAATGCTTTCTCTGGATGCTTTCAGGTACCTTGCTTTTTACCTCTTCTAGTACCTCCCAGGCTGAGCCCAATATTGTAAGGAAATGGCTAGCTGCTCATGTTTGAAAAAAGGGTCATGAAGCAGAGATGGTCTTCCCTTCATGATAGGCTAAACCCATCTCTGGGCAGGGTTGGAAAGGGTTGGTGGGAGGGGCGGTGAGATGGATGATGAAGGAGGCTAGGCCAGAGGCCTAGAATGTGCTTTAACCTGAGAACAGTACAAGCAGGTGCACTCTAACTACCATGATTCGCTGAGTACAGGATGTATAGCTCCACTGATCAGCAGGATGGCTGATCTGATGATAGCTTTCATCATGAAAGCCATGGGAAACAGCAACAAGCATCAGGGCCACCCCAATATGAAAGTGAGTTTGCAAGGTGTTGTTTGTTCTGTCCTAGTTGCCATCCGAGCTTCAATCTGTCCTCCCTGTGGACTAGTTCCAGGTTGTGCATCTTCTGAGGACAAAAATGAGGTGACCATATGTACCATGTTTTCAATGAAGAAAGGCTTCCCTGATACTGTCATAAACGAGAAATGTAGGTGCAGGACTCACACTTATCTGTTGCTGCAATGCTTGGAACTGGACCTCAGAACCTTCCTTTCAAGTGAGTATCCACAAGCTCTGGATTCAACAGCTCCAAGTCTATAGGCAGCTTACACTTCAGCCTCCATTGGGAAGGCAACATATAGATCCTGAGGAGCTTGGCAGGATGGATGTGGAAAGGAAGTTTCCTCTAGAACAAGGCATCACTGTTTCAAAATAAGGACTTGCCCAGACAGAGACAAGGGGAGCATTTTATTTTCTCACAGAAGGTCATGAGGCTTTCAAAGTGCCTTCCTCAAAAGCATTGGGAGCAAAACCTTTGAATATTGTTAAGGCAAAGGTAGATAGATACTTGACAAACAAGGGGGTGAAAGGTTGTCAGGATAGGCTGGAACGTAATTAGATCAGCAATGATCTTTGGAGTAATGGAGCTGGCTGAAGGGGCTAAATGACCTATTCTGTTCATAATCCGTGCCCTTGTCTGTTCTTTACCATCTCCCCTTCTAGTCTGTGAAGTAGTACATCCTCATTATTGTCATCTAATTTCTCCCCTATTCTCAGTGAAAGCAAGTGAGCAGATAACTGGGAATGAGAATGTGAGTAATGCATTTGGTAACATTGAAAGGTTTGAGGCAGAGAGTCATGTTTCAGGGACCCCAGTTTGACTTAACCATTATCATCATTATCAGTTGATGAAAAATTAATGCATTCTTGCATCTTCAATTTGTTGTAGGCAAGCCAAATTTTATGTCCTACTGAAATATTGCCAGGTTTGGTTTTAACCTATTTCTCGTGTTTAGACTGTCAAGAACATTCCAGTTTCGTTCACTGCATTTCACAAGTAGTTCTGTTATCAGAAGTGTTCGCTGTTCAGGAATGCTTATACTGTTAGCAACTGGCATTGTCTGGAAATGGAACAGTTAGGAATTTATAACCAAATTACATGGTTTTATTCATCTTCTGACTTAATGTAATACATGAACATTCTCTCATTTTGTCTAATATTCTTGAGAGAACACTGGTAGTCAAGGACATAGTCCCTTCAACTATATGAATAAGATGGTCTTTAAACTTGATTAGGGCATGAAGGAAATTTGATAGAATAAAAACTTATGTGTGTTATATAATATCCTGTATAAAACATCAGGACACCCCAAACACTTTATAGACAATAAGTACTCTTGCACAACGTTCCCTCGAAGCTGTGAAGCTGTGTAGCTGCTGGGAGGTTCTGTGCATTCCATAGAAATCTTTGAAATGATACAGAACGGAAGGGGGAAATTTGACCGATCTTATCCATGCTGACCCAAAGACACCCAAATGTCCTCTCCAATCCCAA
This sequence comes from Rhincodon typus, assembly GCF_021869965.1. NCBI lineage: Eukaryota > Metazoa > Chordata > Chondrichthyes > Orectolobiformes > Rhincodontidae > Rhincodon > Rhincodon typus. The sequence goes on from NC_063343.1 coordinate 667,682, forward strand.
CTTCCTGCACACAGCCCACAGCTCTGCAGCTTACAACACTTAAGGTGCAGATCCAGTTATCCTTTTTAAAAAAAATTTAGTCTCTGCCTCCACCACCAACTATAGACACCACCACCCTCTGCGTAAAAAAGCTTTTCCTCACTTTTCCTCACTTCCACCACTTAGGTTGAATCTATAACATTTGTTTCTCTTGGCAGAGTTCAAAAATTATGTTCCTCCTCTCTCCTCTATCTCTACCCCTCACAATTTTGTATACCTGAATCATGTCATCCCTCTGCCTTCTCTGTTCCAAGGAAACCACCCCAACCTCCCCAGTCTCCTCTCATAGCTACAATTCTCAAACCCTGGCAACATTCTAGTAAATCTTCTCTGCAGTTGAATCCGTCCTGCAACGTGGTGAACCAGATCTGCACACAATATTCCAGCTGTGGCCAATTCCAAGCAGGAGGCCGATGCTATGATTCCCACTTCTGAAAACCATAATCATTAGTGTTGTAATGTAGGGAACACAGCAATGTACACCCAGAAAAGTCCCATTAATAGTGACATAATACTGACCAGATAGCTATTTTTGTGATGTTGACTGAGGGATCATTATTAATGGGAACACTGGGGACATCTTACCTTCTTTCCTTCATAACAGCACCAATGGATTTTCTTTAATGTTCAAAATTGCATCTGAATGTTGACAACTCCAACAGTGCATCATTCTTTCATGATCTGCCACTCTTCTCTATTTAATCTCTTTCCTTTATCTCCCTAAACTCCATTGGCTTCAATTTGTTAAGGCTCTTAAAGGCCACTCGAGCAAATACTGTTTTGATGTCAAGAGCGGTCTCTCTCACCTGACCTCTACCAATTTGCTCTTTTGTGTCCATGTTTGATCAAAGGCTGTGTTTGAATGTGGATCTGAGTCGTCCTGGTTGAATCGAAGCTGACCTTCAGTGAACAGGTTGCTGGCTTACTGATGCTCTTGCTGACACCTCCCATCACTTTGCTGATGATTGAGAGAAAAATGGTGGTATGGTATTTGGCCAGTTTGTCTGTGTCCTGCCTATTATGGATATTATAGAACTGGGCAGCATTCCACTTTGTTGGGTAGATATCAGAATTGTAATTGCTCTGGAACAGCTTGGCCAGGCCAGGTTCAGGAGGACTCAGTGCCTTTGCTGTATCCAGTGAGCTCCGTGATTCTTGATATTATGCGGAGTGAACCGTTTTGTCTGCATACCAGCATTTGTGATGCAGGGACCTTGTGAATTCTGACCTCATTCAGAAACTCTGGCTAAATATGGTTGCAAATGCTAGAGTTTGCAAGAACATTATTGGCTACCCCAGAACTGAGGTTGGAAAGTTCATGGAACTCTCCTCCCATCCCTGTTTAACTGTCCATCATATTCATGACTAGATGTGGCTGGACTACAGAGACTTGATCTGATTTGATGGTTCTGAGATCACTTACATCAGTCTATAAAATGCTAGTTCATCTGCTACTTCAATGTAGATCTCTGTTGTTTCACAATTTGGCCTCTCATCTTTAGGTCTGCCTGGTGCTGCTCCTGGAATGGTGTCCTACACTGTTCTTTGAAATAGGGTTGTTCACTGTGGCAATAGTAGAACGAGGAACATAATGTGCCATGAGGTGACAGATTGCAGGGGGTTACAGCTCTGCTGCTGTTGATGGCCCAAAGGTGCAAACTGGGCAGATATCTCCTTCAGCACTCAGCCAACGCTATCACCATCGGTGCCACCAAACAACATTTGCAGATAGGCATCAAAGTCCCTCACCCAGAATTCATTCTCAGCTCTTGCTAACGTCAATGACTCTTCCAACTTTTTTTCAAATGGAAGGGCACTTAGGTATGATTCAGTGAGTTGATAGTCAGACTTGGCTTGCCTGTAGGATAGATCTCCTAATTTTGGCATCAGTCTTCAGATATTATTGAGGAAATGTTTGCAGGCTGATGGTGCCTGGGTTGTTGTTGGGTTACCTGTTCAGTGTTGTTATTATTCAAAGTTTTCATGGCAGTATTATACAGAAGAATTATTTTGCCATTTTAGTGAGCAGTTAAGAATCATGTGTAGACCACCCCCAGTAAATGGTAACAGATTTCCTTCTCTACAGGACATTAGTAAGCTAGCTTGGTTTAGACGAATCCCTCTGGTGACCCAGCCCTCTGGTGACCCAGCCCTCACTTTTCACTTCTTGTGGGCAATCCACTGAACTCCTACCAATGTCCCCTTCTTGAGGCTTAGCTGTAAAGAAGAACTCGGGTATACTTGTAAAATTAATTTGCGTGGCATCCCTCCATGTCCCAGTGGGCATGGTCCTATGAAAGGTATCCTCAAATAGGCTGTAACTGGCCCTGTCATTCACAGAAGCAGCTGGATGTCAGGCATAGCTACTTGGCAGAATAAAGGTATTAGGTGCAATTGCTTTTGTAGGTTGCACTTTGTTAAAGAAGAGTGGTAGATGGAATTTTCCTCTGCTTCTAGCTAAACTACATCTGATACTGACAAAGGATGCCTAGAATGAGACGGAAGAGCATCATTTCTCAATCATAATCCCTCATCTTTATGGCATAAAAATAAAGAATTCAGTTTATGAAGGATTGCAAGTGCCAGCTGCTTCCTTTTTTTTGGCCTGGTTTAATGTGGCACCAAATGGATAATTCCTGATATCTATGCATAAACACAGAGACCAGCATCAATCATTTTGCTTGTATGAGGGAATCTTATAGATCCTAACATTCAGCTGTAGGAGGAATTGGTTGGTCACAGATACTAGCATTCAACCATTAAAACTCCCCATTAAATTCACAGCGAACAGAGGGCCTATTTAAACAGGAGAGCCTGCTTGTAATCTCCAGGCCCTGCATTCCAGCCAGAGCCTTCTGAAACACAACTGTGGGCTAATGTACACACAGAACCCTGCTACCGCCTTACATTTTAAGCTAGAAAAATTCCATAGCCTCTTGTTGTTGCCCACCATACATATGAATATACTCTTAAAACCCATTCTTCTTTGTCCCTTTGTTCTCCTAAAATTACCTACTTCCAAAGCTATCTCAGTCTGTGTATGCACTGAGAGATAAGTATGTTCAGATAAGCAATGTAGTTAAATCAAGCTTTTCACCAACTTCGGGGATTTACTGAGCAAGCTGATTGATTTATTTTACCTCTAAGTATTAATCTGAAACACTGCCATCGCTTCATGCCTCATTCATACCCTGTGCATGAAGTACTTTAATATGCAAGAGGGCAGTCAACAGGAGCCTGTTGTTTGGATCTCCCTGTGTTGGCTGCACTCCATCATGTGAATGCTCTGATATCTGGGTGATCAGTGGCACTGTATACTCATGGAAATACAATCCTACAGATATGCTGAAAACACAAGGGCAGGGGGAGTAAAGCCTTAAAAAAGGCCAATTGCCTGTCTTGCAAAAACAGCACAGAGTGCAAGATTAAATAAATAATACATTTCTACTAGCTAATAATTAGGTCACAGTTAGAGCACTGTCTCATCTAGTAAAGTTTATAGCATAGGTTAATCTGTGAGATTCCAGGGATAGAAAACTTTAGTTGTGACAACAGACTTGAGCGACTGGAACTTTGCAATTAGAATAAAAAAAGCTAGGAAAAACTTTTAAAAGTCTTTGAAACTAAAAAAGGCTTTAATAGAATGAAAAGAGTAAGACCATTTCCTCAGGTTATAAAGTCAATGATAAGATGGTCATCAATTTAAAATCATTATAAGAGATCAAGATCAATTGCGTTACACAGAAACTCGCTGGTACATGGAAAGCTTTGTTACCTTTTCAAATGAGAAGATATTCATTTACAAGATGTGGACATAACTGGCAAAGCTGACATTAATGTTTGTGACTAACTGCCCTTGCAAAGTCAGTGGCGAGCTGCCTTCTTGCTGTTTGCAGTCCATGACTCGGTGTACCCATGGTGAAGTGAGGAAGAGAGTTATAGCACTTTGATCCAGTGACAGTGACACTGAAGGGTGTATGGTATGAATATATAGTATGTGACCTGGATGGGAAATTGCAAGTGGTGATGTTCCAATGCATCTGCTGCTCCTATCCTTTCAGGTGGCAGAGGTTATGTGTTTGGAAGGAGCCTTGGTGAGTTGCTGCAGAGAATTTTTAGATGGTACAGAGTGCTACTACTACTGTGCAACAGTGCTGGAAAGAGTGAATGCTAAAGGTAGTGGACAGGCTGAAAATTAAGCAGCCTGTCTAATTGGTCGCTACACTGAAGTGGGGTTGGGGGGGGTACCACTATGTCTTTAATGAAAAGCTGGGTCCAAATTAGGAATATACAGAGAACAAGGCAACAGGACTGCCTTATCAAAGCACACAAGCATGTCCATTGTTCTATCTTATAAACATTTTCTTTTGGTAAACTAAATTGGGGTGTTGGTTTTAGACAATATTGGGTGATGGGTCCCTAAATTTCCATTGATGTAGCAGCTGAGACTCTGCATTCTACAAAGGAGCTGGCACTCAGAGAGAGAATAAATAACACACAATATTTATTCTCACCAGACAGCAGGGAATTCAGTTGGCAATATAAAATAACAACTTGTATTTCAATAGCACATTTAATATAGTAAACCAGACAAGGTACTTCACATTAGGGGAGGCAATGGCCTAGTGGTATTATTGCTGGACTGTTAATCCAGAGACCCTGATAACATTCTGGGGACCCAGGTTCAAATCCCACCATAGCAGGTGGTAGAATTTGAATTCAATAAATATCTGGAATTAAGAATCTAATGATGACTATCAACTCATTGCTGATTGTCAGGAAAAACCCATCTGGTTCACTAATGTCCTTTAGGGAAGGAAACTGCCATCCTTACCTGGTCTGGCCTACATGTGACTCCAGACCCACAACAATGTGGTTGACTCTGAACTCCCCTCTGGACAATAGGGATGGCATCAAATGCTGCCTGGTCAGTGACGCCCTCATCCCATTAATGAATAAAGGAAACAAAAACAAGGGAATAATTAGACAAAATTGAAACAGAACCAAAGAAAGAGACATTTGAGATGCAGAGCTTTAGGTAAGAAATTTCAGAGCTTCAGGTCTAGAAAGCTGAAGATATGCCATCAATTGTGGGGGGATACATACAAGCCTAAAGTTGGAGGTTTCTAAACTTTTTAGAGTGTTCTATAAGTACAGGAAGTTACAGACACAGACAAGAGTGAGGTCATGAAGGAATTTGCCCATGACGGTTAAGAATTTTAAAACTGATTTGTTGCCAGACTGGGAGAGAATGTAAATCAGTTAAAACAGGAGTCAATGTAGAAATCTCTAACTTCAAATTTTGATCTGGATTTGTGTAACCTTTTACGCCTCTCCCTGTCTAAGCACCCTGTGATCTGTACATCCTTGTTTGCTATGATCTGCCTGTACTGCTCACAGAACAAAGCTTTTCACTGTACTTAGGCACAGGAAAACAACAAATCAAAAATCAAGACAAAGTGGACATAGCAGTGATAGGCGTCAACTTTTGTGGTCATTAGCAATAAGGGACACTTCTATTACAAAATTGAGTTGAGGACTTCAAAAATCGTACCAAGGAGGGTGGAGACAGCTGATATGATGAGAAGTAGTAGAATTGAATACACCACTAGTTGTGAATCAGTTGTGAAACTGTATGCAAACCTTTCATTTAATTTGTTCTAATTGAGACACTGTATAAGGAGAAATAGGTAGGCAAAAGTCTAAATAACGTTGCCAGTAGGGTTGCTTTTGTTATTATTACAAAATGACTCTTCGAGTCGATGATTTGATTTTGTGACCCCCGTTTACATTAAAATAGCAGGGTGGCAGAGGGATCAAATTAGCTTATGCAGCAGAAATGAAACAAAATTCGAGTAGATCCAGGCATCCATAAAGCCCATCAAAGAATGATGGAAATTTTACAGAGTCATGTGTCATAGGAGCAGAAGTAGACCAAACATTCCCTCAGCCTGCCCCACCATTTAATATGATCATGGCTGCCATTAACTTCACCTTCCCTGCCATTCCCTGTACCTCCTGATTCCCCAAGGGTCTAAAAATCTATCAAGTTCGGCTGTAAATGTATTCAAAAATGGAGCATCCACAGTTCGCTGGGTACTTCATTCCAAAAGATTTGGGTAAAAGAATTTCTCTGCATCTCATTCCTAAATGATCAGCCCCTTATCCTGAAAATGTATCTCTGGCCCAGCCATGGGAAACAACATTTCAGTGTCTACCCTGGCAATTCCCTTCAGTATCATGTCTGTTTCAATTAGTTCACCACTTCTTCTAAACTCCAAAGAGAATTGGCCCAACTTAGTCCATCTTTAATGGGGTCAAATGGCTTGGCGATGATTCCTGATGCCAACAAACATCTACTAATGCCATGCTGCTACCAGATCCTGCTCCCACCCACCAAACATGATTGAGAGAGAGTCGAGAGATAAGATTTCTCAGCTGCAGTGAGGGAACACTCAGATATTGCATTCACTTGTGTGTTTTGAGCCTTAAAGGCTTTCACATTTAATGGCTTTCCTGCTGTAGGTTCTGCATTAATGTTGGCTGCTCTGGTAAACTGGCGCTCCCAGTCACTCCTGATGCTTCCGCCCCACCTCTTTAATTTGCTGCTGCAGGCTCTTCAAATTTGCCTGCCCAACCTCTAAACTGGCAAAGTGCCGATTAGGTAGCTCATAGTTCGGATCCTTTAATTCCTCTCAGTGAGCACTGTACACACCCAGCCAACACCTGTCTGATTTATGTTTCACATGAAATCACCCTAAATCTGTCATAAGGAAAGTAATAAAATGAAAAGTGAGTTATGAGGAGACAGCACTGTGTTATTGAATGCACATTATATTGTTTCTATAAAATAGGACTAAAACCATGACGGAAAGTGTGCGGGGCTGCGTTATGTGCACAAAAACGTTAGAGACTATTATGAGGAAATATATGTTTAAATGTTATTAATAGGATTGTATTGCATAAAGTTTTACAAAGATTGTTATAGTGGGAGCATTATAGGAAGTGGTTCATTAATTAGAGTGTTATAGCAGGTTGTACTCTAGGTTGTGTTAGTGTGAGTGTTGTGGATAAAGAATGTATTCAGAGAATTTATATGTTATATTACCAGGAGAACTATTCCTTGTTTACCCGCCCCTATGTTGGTCACAACAGGGTTAATTTAAAAAGGATCCCTTCCCTCGTGGATATATTCTCCGAGACTGAATGAATTTATGTTTTAAACGACGCCAATGTATCCATTGAATTAACAAAAGACTGTGTTTATTAGTTGTTAGCCAGGGGAAGAAATATTAATGTAAAGCAAATACACATAAATTAGGAATAAGAAGTAAGTCCAAAAAGCTAAAAGTCACAAAATGAAATATGGATTAGCCTCTCAATTGTTTGTGAAGAATACACAAGAACATAGTGTAACATTGTGGCTGTTATATTGGATGGTACTGTAACATTGAAATTGGTAGCTAACAGGCAATTTCAAGATCCCTAGCTTTCTAGGTTGACTAAAATTCTTCACTTTCTTCCTTTTGAGAATGGCTTATTAAGAACACTCAGAGTGAAAGAGAATAGTTTTCCTCTTTCACTTGCAGTGTAGGGGCGTTTAGTGAATCAAACTGTTACTAGTTCACACATTGGTCGGTCACTAACACACATGGACCAGTGGCTGCGGTAGGATTTTAACCCTTTTTTTGGTGCATTTTATCCTTCCAAGCAATTACAATGTATTCAGGAAATAGCTTGCTGCTGAGAGGGACTGCGGTTGAAGGTAGTCAGCCTCATATTATCTGTTTTAGTCAGTCAGTTTTAAGTTTCTTTGTCTCTGCACAGATGTGAAATTCCAAGGGTTCACACAGGACTCTGCAAATTAGTCACTGAATTTACACCACAGTCTTTTGTCAATAACAGTCCTCTTTTAAAAAACAGGTGTTGGAATTAAAAATTTATGCCCAAAATTACTTTGGCATTCTGATCCATTGTTATGGGTTAAATGAAATCCATTCCCATTTCATTACACAGGGCAAAAAATGTAAATACATATACCAACAAACGCACATTCATTCTCATAGCCTCAGAAAATGTTATATTTTCAGTTCTAACTGCGCCTTTTTACATTCTAGACAGGACATCTCTAATCATATTTGATTTCTTAGCAACATGAGAGATTTTCAGGTGCGATGGTTGAAGGATTAAACTCCAATGGAATAACATGGTATTCTGGGTCTTAAATGTTTTCCGCATAAGTTAAAGAATCATGCTTGGTATATACCTTGTCTCTCTGAACCCATTTTGGACATATATCTCAAAGTGTTTGGGAGCCAATAATGAACCAAATGCCTCTTTCTCTTCTGTGGAATACTTGCTTTGTTGCTTGTTTAGATTTTTGGAGAGGTACCCGCTTAGTCTCTCTATTCTTTCCAAAGGAAAACAGCCTGCACCATGATGTCACCAGAATAATGCGTACTTTAAATGCTTGGTTCCAGTTTGGAGCTGTCAGCAGAGGCTCACTTGTTAAAAGCCCTGGGCAGAGTTCTGAGGAAGGGTCACTGGACCCGAAACGTTAACTCTGTTTTCTCCTTCACAATGCTGCCAGACCTGCTGAGCTTTTCCAGCAACTTTTTTTTTGTTCCTGAGTACATTTTCTTGGCCCATTTTGCATCCTAGAGAGGTCATTTGGGCAATAGTGAACTTGCTCATTATGAGATTGGCCACCAGGTCACCTGGGCAGGCTTCCCATTGCTCTAAGTGCAGTTCATTAGGCACAAGGAAGTTGATGAAGTACATTATTCAATTAAATAAGCCTGCCACTATCTGGCACATCAGCATTTGAAAGGTGGATGGGCCGTATTGGAGGCTAAATGCCATGACTTGTCCTTTCCGTCTGGAGCTACAAAGGTGGGACTTTCCTATAGGTGGACAGTCAGGAGAACCTGCCAGTACTCCTTGAGTAAATGGATCTTGGTAATGTGAGCTAAGCTATGCCCCCTAACTTAGTTATGCAATCTTCCAGCCAGGGTATTGGGTAAGAGTTGGCTCCAGTCACCGCATTAACTTCCAGTGTTAATGCAGAGGCTGTGGACCTTGGTCACGAGGAGAACTGGAGAAGTTCAGCTACTGCTGCTTGGCTTTGTTGGTTGGTTCTCCAGCATATAGTTCATCTCCTCCTGAATCTGGGCCTAGCAATAGGGGAGTTGCCGCTAGATAAGCCTCTCCCACCTACAGCAAGAGTAATGTAGCCTGGCTTGTCTCTTGTAAATGATTTGGATGTAGGAGTGGAAGGGTGGATTAGTAAGTTCGCGGACGATACAAAGATGGGTCGAATTGTGGACAGTGCGGGGGGCTGTTCTGGGTTACAAAGGGACATTGATAGGATGCAGAGCTGGGCTGAGAAGTGGCAGATGGAGTTTAACCCTGAAAAGTGTAATGTGATTCATTTTGGAAGGACAAACTTGAAAGCAGAATACAGGGTTATAGGAAAGATTCTTGGCAGTGTGGAGGAGCAGAGGGATCTTGGGGTCCATGTCCACAATTCGCTGAAAGCTGCCACCCAGGTGGATAGAGTTGTTAAGAAGGCGTATGGTGTGTTAGCTTTCATTAATAGAGGGATTGAGTTCAAGAGCCGTGAAGTTATGCTCCAGCTATACAAAAGCCTGGTTCGGCCACATCTGGAGTATTGTGTCCAGTTCTGGTCGCCTCATTACAGGAAAGATGTGGAAGCGTTGGAAAAGATGCAGAGGAGATTTACCAGGATGTTGCCTGGAATGGAGGGAAACGTCTTACGAGGAAAGGTTGAGAGAGCTAGGGCTTTTCTCTTTAGAACAACGAAGGATGAGAGGTGACTTGATAGAGGTGTACAAAATGATATAGATAGAGTGAACAGCCAGAGATTTTTTCCTCGGGTGGAGGTAGCTATTATGAGGGGGCATTGTTTTAAAGTGAGTGGAGGTAGATATAGGGGAGACGTCAGAGGTAGGTTCTTTACTCAGAGAGCGGTAGGAGCGTGGAATGCATTGCCGGAGAGGATAGTAGAGTCAGCCTCATTAGGGGCATTTAAGCGGCTATTAGTTAGGCATATGGATGATAGTATAAGGTAGCGGTGGAGGTTAGACAGACCTTAGGTTTAGCGTAAATGTTCGGCACAACATTGTGGGCCGAAGGACCTGTACTGTGCTGTACTGTTCTATGTTCTATGTTCTATGCATAACCCTTAAATGCCATGGGCAGCGTTATTAAATCTGCTTGCTGTAGTGCACCTTGATGGGTAAATCAGGAACCTGAGTTTGTTCATGTTTTCGTATTGGTTAGCTGCGTATTAATGTGAACCTCAACCATTAATTTTCATTGTAACCCACGTCCTCTGAAATCAGTTACATTTGGACAGATCATTGCTTGCTTGGTCCTTTCTCAACAGTGGCATTGGTTTATCCTGTTGTTTTTCTCCCCAAACTGGGCTTTCAGTCAGAATTTTCACTTCCCTGATCTTCTTCACTACTTTACATGGGCAAGTGAACCAGGCTTCGAAACATTCTCCTGATACTGATAGGAGCACTGACACATAGTCACCTGGCAGGAAAGTTCAGGAAGTGGCATGTTTGTCTGTTTTTCATCATAGTCTGGGAGATTTTCAAGAGTTCTCTGGTTACTTCACAGACTCTAAAAGCCTCTTAGGGTCATAGAATCATAGAGATATACAGCACAGAAATAGACCCTTCGGTTCAACTCATCCACGCCGACCAGATATCCTAAATTAATCTAGTCCCATTTTCCAGTATTTGGCCCATATCCCTCTAAACCCTTCCTGTTCATATACCCACGCTTTCTTGCTTGAACAGTTTCAGAAACCCTCATATTTGGTACCCAGAACCTAATACGAATGGTGGCAAACTGTTGAGCACGTCTCTGGTGGTGAACAGAAAAATATCTAGTCCTTTATCTCATTCCTGAGAGTACTCAGGTTACCCAGGACATCCTGGACTATTTTGGACATTGAGCCCTGATCTGACCGGTTCTCAGTGACCAGGCCATATGGTGTGAAGAATTAGATTGATTAGACATAGGAGCAGAAATTAGGCCATTTCAGCCCATCGAGTCTGCATATTCCTTGACTACTACTCTGGCAGATACGATACTTAAGGGAACTGCCTCTGGGAAATGTGTAGCCATGCCCATGATGTTAAGGATATAATTGTAGCTGTAGGTTTTATTGGTCAATCCACTAATACCTTGCTGAATGGTTTCCCAAAAGCTGGCACAGGAATCATAGTTGAAGGTTGACATGCAACCTGGAGGATGGGACAGGTTCTGTAAAACATTACAGCATCCTTAAGGGTCTGTGGCTACTAAACATGCCGGCTGATGAGGCTTTGGTTTTGAATATACCAAGATGCCCAACAATTGGAATTTTGTGAGGTAGCCACAATATTTCCCTACAGTACCACTGTTCACTCCTCATTTGCAGGTCTATGAGAAGGTTCCCCTTTCATAGCTAGCACCTTTTTAATGTAGCAGCAGTCAGCTCCTGCTTTTGCCTAAGTCCCAGTGTGAGCAATCTGAGCTCGTGTTTTTAAAAGTGGGTCAATTCTATTTACTACGTCGTTAGGGTCTTCAAGACTCCTGGAAAAGGTTTCAGATAACCTGACTGAAGGTTCTTCCGCTTGCAGTATTACTCCAACTGGCTAAACGTGTCTGGTCATGGATTGCATAACAACATGATCAGGGAAAATGCCAGGCACTGTCTACCTGGCCTCCGAAGCCTTGCTTGAGACCCTTGGGGATACTGTTACCTTGTTTTCCCACCAGGTCATTGCTAAGGAGCTGGTCAATTGTGCCCACAGGCAAATATGGGACAGTTCACATGGTCACTGGTTCTGACACATGGCCACTGTCCAGATGCACCCAGTAAAGGCGTGTATCTTCCAACCCCATTTACCAACACCTTGGCACCTGCTGTGCTCTCTGGTGGGAAGGTCATGCCTTTACCCAGCAGGACAGTTTGGTTGGTCCCAGTATTCTTTAGTATCACAGCAGGCTTGCTGGCCTCACTCTGGGGAAAAGGGGCCACTCTTCCTTTAGTTACAAATTCCTGTTAACTCTCAAAGATTTGTTTAGCTTCAACCCTCCCATAGTCTCAGGAGTAATTTTACAAGGATTTGCAGCTGTGCTTAGAGCCATGGTGCTATGCCCTTTGACTGACTCCCATTCTCTGCATGAGGTGTATGCTCCCCAAACAATCCCATTGTTATTTTTTTCACCATTGTTTTGAGCAGCGGCCCAGGCCTTTCTGCTGTTTAAACACACAGGCTCTTCAGCCTCACCTCCCATCTCAGCAATGGCTGTACTGAGAGGGGTCCCAGCATCGAGGAAGGCTCTAAGGATTTCCTTCTCTCCCATGCGCACTCAGTTTCCTCACACTCTCTCCACCTCAAACCTTTCCAGTCGGTTTGACCAACTCTGATTGGCAATTGTTAGAGAGAGTGAGAGAGAGAATATTTTCTCTGCAGTGTAGGGGTGTAAAAGGCAGAAGAAAAATAAATCCGTTTTCATTCTTTTAGCCCTCTTGGCAACAGTATACAATGATGCCATTTGGGGCTGATTATAAAAAATGTCCTTTTCAGCCTGAATTACTGAAACGTTTAAAGTTTACACTTTTGTACAAGGGATTATTTACTTTGACTCACACAATCTTTGATCTCTGGTTAGCTCACTGGCTTAACTTGGACCCAGGACCATTGCCACAGACCATTGCCTTGTGCTGGAGTCTACACTGCAGCCTTGGAGCTGGAGATTTCTTCTGCTCCTGTGCATCTCCTGTCAGGTCTGATATCCCTTCTGTGTCAATCTCCAAAGTGTTATTCCATGGTGAGTGTTGCCACCAGGGTTTATGGGCTTTGCTATGGTCAGTAATCTGCAGTGTCTGTTTATCTGGAAGTCTTCTGGCTCATCAGCATGTTTACCTTGCCTTTTTCTTCAAGGCCCAAAGGCTAATCTCTCTTAGCTGGTACCCCAGCTAGAAATTGTACTGATCCGCTCTGCTGACTCAGTTGTGGAATGACCCAACTAGTCTCACCACAATGCTGCTTGGTGTACTGCTACTATGTTGTGTGTGTAAGTTTCTCTGAGCCTACGCTGGTTATAGTGTGGACGTTGATAGTCGTCTTTCTGGCCTAATGAGAAGAGTCTTGTTGCACAAACACAATGAAATTTCTTGCATTATGGAAACTATTTGAATATGACTTACATTGCTGTTACACAGAGACTGTAAACGGCACATTAGCCTCCAATCTGTGTCGTAAAAACCTCCTTCTTCACTCTAACCATGATATTGTCACAGTGGATGGTGCTTCCTTCACTTCGCCAAGTATTAACCCTTTCTGACCCCTTCAGCGATCCAGGTACAAGAGTTGACAAAGCCTTTTCTCAATTACCCAGAAATAAGGGAAGCCTAGAATTTCCCATTGCATTTGCCATGTTAACACTTTGGCCTTTCACAGTCAAATTGTCAATCAGTCAGCACCATTTTCCTCCTGTGATTATAAATTGTTCTGTTCGTTTGAAATTTGTCATTCTTGCACTTGTCTTGCACTTGCAAGACAAAAACCTTTGGCAATGTGACTGTCTTTCCAGCAATGTTTAAAAGAAAATGTTATACAATAGGGATGATTAGTGAGAGAAACAGGGTTTTATTATTGATAGAATAATGCATTCCTAAAAGTCTTGTAAGGAGAACTGTGCTGTGGATAATGCTGCATCAAAGTAAATGTTATCAGAAGAGTTCTATTTCTCCCCTTTTGCTTCCTGAAATAGCAGATTATATTGGAGTCCAAGTGAGATGGGCAGTAATCTGAAAGTTTGCCAAAAATGACATTGCTTCAAAATCAAGTTTTAACTGTTGGCAGATTTCTTTGAACATTAGAGAGTCTGCAGCAGGAGCTTAATCCTTTACTCACAGGATATTATACATAAGCACAGGCGGATTTTCTAGCAGGGATCATTAGGGTGGGGGATCAGGTCTGGAAACAGAGTCTGATTTTCCCCTTTCTCTGGGATACTGAGGCCCACTGTTGTCCTGGCATAGTTAGACTATCATAACCCAGAACTAGTCTGCATCCTTCATGCTGAACATGATCTGTCAGTGGCAAACATTATTGCATTTACACACAAATAAGCAAGTTATAATGAGCACCATCTGATTATTGAGGGAGCACTAAACAATGCATTATCAATTATCAATATCTCGCTTTCTGTAACAGTTATGAAGTACGGCCTAAAAATAGGCACTGAATAAATGAGGGAAAAATGGTGCTTCCCCAATGTGGTCTTACTGATCATAGATCTCAACACTACTGACTTAGTGCATCAGTCTTCTTGTGAATATATACAACAGACTCAATGTGTCACTGTCCAATGCATGAAGGCTGAGAATATTAGCCAGATTTTATTTTATGTTTTGCAATGTCTCCATAGACCAGTAAAAGGCTTCCTTTCCTTTAAATGCAATCAACACATACCATTCCAAATGTGTGGGGGAGGGTAGGAGCAGCCAGCTCAGTTTGGGCCACTTTAAAGGTTAATCCAGCAGAAAACTATACTGCAATCACTGAAGTAACTTATCTACTTAACAGCCTTACATTACAAAATATACTGGACCATCACACTGTCACACCATTGCTTTCCCACAAGGTGTATTTTTATAAGTCATACGATCCAGAGTTTTGGTTTGTCAGGAGATTTGAGGACAGTGTAGATTTGTTGACTTGCACAGTCTATTACAGTTTCTGACTTACAAGTATTCATTCACAATTCATGGGATATTGGCATTATTCCTGAGAGTGGCCCATTCAGCTGTGAGTAGCTAATAGTTCTGCTGGAAGTAATATTATATCGTGGTTTGGACAATTATTATGGTATTTAGATAATATGTTTACAACCATTGAGAGCTGCAGTCAAAGATAAAGCCAGAAGCAGCTGTGCCCAGTTTTTCACACTATGGAAGAGGCAACAGTAGTACCCAGCAAATGATGGACATAAAATTAATTCTGCATGACGTGAGACTGCGTTGGAAGTAGAGCAGTCTGGGGCAGTAGGGCTTGGAGCACAAAACCAACTACTTCAGCAAAAATTGGGCTTTGAACCTGGCACCTGCTGGTTTGGATGGTTCAGTGTCATGTTATGGGCCACAGGTGGCATTTACTGTACCCACTAAACTGTAATCAACACTTTCAAGGGGAACAATTCAGGCTGAAGGCAGATCATTTACTAAGGGGCCCGGATAGAAGTATAGCAGAGTACTGTCATAATATGAGGTCTACACTTAGGCGAGTTAATATTAACAGGCTTTATTAAACACAACTACTGACAAGAAACTGTAAGAGGGGACATTGCTATTACTCTACAGATTCAGAGTCCCGCACCATAGCGATCTGATGTCACACTGACATAAGTCCTTTCCCAATGCTCAGAAGCTAGCTATTCCTAAAGCGTAGTTATAGTTGTCTCTTTATTCACAAGAATTGGATAGATTGATTGTACAGATCAGGGTACTCTGGCTACACTGGGCTTAAGGGTGCATACTAGCCAGCCCACAGTCTACACTGGACACAGGAAACATAGGCAACAAAAACAGAAATTGCGGAAAAGCACAGGAGCAGCATCTGTGGAAAGAAATGTTTTGGGTCCAGTGACCCTTTCTCAGAGCTCAGAAACATATGCCATCAGTTCACTCATGGTGGTGAGCGAGGGGCAGAGAAGTGCATTCACTGAGGTGTACAAGTTAAGCTAAACTTTAACTTTATGAAATGATAACAGCAACAACAAAAACCTGCATTCATACACTCATGTAGTAAGACATGTTGGGATGCTTTACTAGATTGTTAGCAAAAAATTTGACCTGAGCCACTTTGGAGATATCATGACTCGTGATGGATTAAAGTTTTAAGGAGAATCTTGAAGTAGGACAGAGATAGTTTGGAGAGGTTTAGGAATAAAATTCCACAACTCAGTGTCAGCTGATAGGATGAGCACCAGTATCAGAGCTTTTAAAATCAGAAAAGAAATCAAATGCACAGTGAGATCTGAAATGAAGGATAATAATTTTAAAATTGAAACCTTGCTGTACCTAGAGCCAATGCAGGTGAGTGAGCATTGGGTTGATGAGCAGACAGGTCTTGGTGCAAGTTAGGTGAGAAATTGGAGGTAAGGAGCCAGCAGAGAGAAAGCATTGCAATATGTAACAAAAACAGAAATGGCTAGAAAACCTCAGCAGGTCTGACAGAGCAGACTTAACGTTTCGGGTCCAGTTCTGAAGAAGGGTCACTGAACCCAAGTATTAATACTATTTTCTTTCCACAGATGCTATCTGACCTGTTGAGTTTTTCCAGCAATTTCTGTTTTCGATTCTGATTTCCAGCATCCACAGTTCTTTGTTTTTTTCTGCTTTTTAATATGTGGTTATTTTAGATATAGCAAAGACATCCAACAATATACTTTTTACGGAGGACACTGTAATGAGTTAGAGTGGCGTACATAGTCCACTGACAATAGTTGTAGGAGGTCAATTTGTAAAGAGTTTATAAAAGAGGGGGAAAGAGCTCTGGGCTGGTTAAGAAGATCTACAGTCAGTCTGAATGCAGCTTTAGCAAACTCCTTTCAGTTACAAATAAAGCTTAAGCGAAGTCAATTTTAACAGATCAAAGCAAGAAGCAAGGCTTTAATTAACAGGGAGATTAATGAGTTCAATTTACTCACTCTGAACCCTTCAACATCCACATCTCAACTGGTTTCCTGCAGCCTCACCCTCTACTTCATTAGTATGAACACAGAAAAAGGACTTATCAGAGGAATCTGAGCCCTGCCTCAGCCAAGGAAGAGCCAGGTCCAATTTCAACATGAAAATAGCATTGCACTGAGGTGGATGGAATTGAATTGAGTGTTTGTAGAGATACTTTTACATTGACAGTGTGCTATTAGCAGTAGAAGTGTGGTTTTTCTGGTGACGATTCACACACTATATCATAAACAAAATGAATTCCACTCAACTGACAGCACTGTCTTTCAGTTCCAACACTGAAGGTCAGCATTGCAGAAAACAAGCAGCCCTTTCTTTTGTCCCTCCAAAAGAGGCCAGACAGAGGTGCAAAGTGGGGGTATAAGGAAGAGAGAGCGCTGAATGCAGGGCATGGCTCTCTGCATGTGTGCCATTCACCCACAGCCCAGCAAACATTTCTCTTAAAAGATTTCACATTTTGACCCATTCTGTCACCAGCAAGGATATGTTGCAGGCAGTATCATCAATTTCATGTGCCTGTTCCCTCATAAAATGGTCAATGTTTTGCATTTCCACAGCCAACTCTTTAGCCGGAAATGTTCTTCCCAATGTAGTGAGTTGGTGGAAAACTGCAGGCTGCTGAGCTTGGAGGTGGTGAACCAAGTATGTGTAATTATTCATTCATGAGCTTGGGTGGATGAATGTTGTCAAAATTCAACACTGAATAATTACCTTCCATCTCAAAGCTACACATGTAGCAGGGCTGAATCAGGAAAAGGAATGTTTGCCAAGATCTGTGAAAGGTGGCTCTCAAATGGTTCCTTGACTAGAAAACTGCAATCCAAGAGTCAAGGTTTGGGGTGAGGGGACCCACTGGGGGGTTAAGTGAACTGGTAATGCAAAGTAACAAATGAAATGGCTCCATTAGAATATAACAATATAGCCAAAAGCCATACTAATCTGGGTGAAAGTTACGATGTGGAGGTGCTGGTGTTGGTCTGCGGTGGACAAGGTCAGAAATCACATGACACCAGGTTATAGTCCAACAGGTTTATTTGAAAACACAAGCTTTCGGAGCCTCGCTCCTTCTTCATGTGTCGATGAGAGACGTGGCATCAGACACAGAATTTATAAGTAAAAAATCAAAGGGTCACACAACTGATGAGGATATATTAAATAAACATAAGATGCTGTTAAAAGGTTAGAAGGTTTTAATTGATTAATATGTATATGTAAATCCCCAAATTTCTTTCAAGTCACTGCCCTGAGAGAACTAATGGTTTTAATAGTGTAAAGAAGAGGTGACATTTTAGGTCAGACAATGCATGTTAGGTGTGAGGCCTTGTTTAGAATCTGTTTATGTTTTGGTTTGGAGTCAGACTGGTTTTTCATTTCTAAAGTAGGAATTTATAAAACACCATTGACTGCTGTCTATAAATTGTGGGCTTTTTGAACAAAATAGAATGTATCTGCAAATACAAATTCACCCCAAAGATTCACGTGTGTGTGTGTGTGTGTGTCACATGTAGCATGACATAAACCCAAGATCATGGCTGAGGTCCTCATGGGTACCGAACTTGGCCATCAGTTTTTGCTTGGCGATTCTGTGTTGTTGTGTATCTCAAAGGCCGCCCTGGAAGATGCTTACCCAAAGATCAGAAGGTAAATGTCCTTGACTGCTGAAGTGTTCCCTGACTGGGAGGGAACATCCCTGTCTAGCGATTGTTGCACGATGTCCATCCATCCATTGCCATAGTATCTGAATGGTCTCGCCAATATACCATACCTTGGAGCATCCTTGCCTGCAGTGCATGAGATAGACAGCGTTGGCCGAGTCACATGAGTATCTGTCATGTATGTGGTGGGTGGTATTCCCACGTGTGATGGTAGGATCCATGTCAATGATCTGACATGTCTTGCAGAGGTTACAATGACAGGGTTGTGTGGTGTTGTGGTTGATGTTGTCCTGAAGGATGGGGGGTTTGCTGCAAATGATGGTCTGTTTAAGGTTTGGTGGTTGTTTGATGGTAAGAAGTGGAGGCATGGGGAGGATCTTGGCGGGTGCTCATCGTCAGCGATAATGTGTTGAAGGCTGCAAAGAACATGGCATAGTCTCTCCGCTCCCGGGAAGTACTGGCCAATGAAGGGTACCCTATCAGATGTATCCCCTGTCTGTCTTTTGAAAGGTCATTACAGTTTTTCGCCTGTGGCACATCGGAACTGGCGATCAATGACTTGAGCATCGTATCCTGTTCCTATGAGGGCATCCTTCAACACCTTCAAGTGTCTATCTCGTTCCTCCTCATCTGATCCTGTGTATGTGTAGGGCTTGTCCGTAGGGGATGGCATTTTTAACATGTTTAGGGTGGAAGCTAGAGAATTGTAGCATCATGAGGTTATCCATGGGCTTGCAGAAGAGTGAGGTACTGAGGCGTTTGTTCTTGATGGAGATGTGCGTGTCCAAGAATGAGACTGATTCTGAAGAGTAGCCCATGTCTGATGGTGGGATGAAACTTTTTGATATTGCTATGTAATCATTTCAGTGATTCCTTGCCTTGAGTCCAAAGGAAGAAAATGTCGTCAATGTATCTGGTGTATAGCATTGGTTGGAAGTTCTGCGCAACAAAGATGTTTTGTGCAAACTTGTGCTTGTAAGTGTTAGCATATTGGGGTACAAATATGGTCCCCATGGCTGTTCCGTGTCTCTGGGTGAAGAACTGGTTGTTGAAGGTGAAGACGTTGTGGTTGATGATGAAGCGGATGAGCTGTAGGATGGCGTCTGGAAATTGGCAGTTATTGGTATTGAGCACCGAGGCAGTTGCAGTGATGCTGTTATTGTGGGGGATGCTGGTGTGGAGTGCCGAAACATATTAATCAATTAAAACCTTCTAACCGATTAAAGATTTAACAACATCTTAGGTTTGTTTACTCATCCTCATCAGTTGTGTGACTCTTTGATCTTTTACTTATAAATTCTGTGTCTGATGCCACCTCTCTCACTAATGCACAAAGAAGGAGCGGGGCTCCAAAATTTTGTGTTTTCAAATAAACCTGTTGGACTATAACCTGGTGTTGTGTGATTTCTGACCGGGTCAAAGTAAGTTCAAAGAGAAAAAAATATGAGAAACTGATGAAGTCAAAACACTTGTGCCATTTCTGGAGATTCCCTGGAACTAAAACTCTCGCTATATCATCTCGTTCCCACAGCATTCCAGTAAAACACAGCTGCAAGATGTATTCACCGGTTGGATTATTTTCGTATGCCACCTTCCCACATCCATCACCTTGTCTCTGTTACATTCACTGTCTTGCAGGTTCTCAACCTTCACATCTCACACACTGCCACCCACACACCCACAAACATACAGACTTCAAAGACTTCCTTATCAGTGTGAGGGGCAGGATCCCTGACTGTCAGCAATCTGACTGGATCATAACCTTGGAAAGTCTGCTGCAAGAACCAAAAGACAAATAGCAAACAACAACTGCCCAGTGACACAGAATCCTGCCTCTTCTTATCAACTTAACATAAACAGAACATGAATTTATCTCCTCCAAATCTAATCTTTCACTCTCAGCCTTGGCATCAAACAGAAACTTAAAATCCAAGAATCTGACAGACTGTTATAATCAGCCCATAGGAATTGATGTATCTGTTCTCTGTTCGGTTAGACCATGAGTAAGGTTCCCCGATTCTAAATTATTACAAATACAAATGGATACCACAATCCATTGAGTTCCTGGGTGAGGACAAATGAACTGACTCTACTCCTTTGTTGACCCACCCACTTGGTTGGTTACAACAAGGCTAATTTACAAAGGATCCCCTCCCTCATGGATACCTTCCTCTCAGACCAAATTAAAAGCTTGGAACAAAAACAAAGTTGCTGGAAAAGCTCAGCAGGTCTGGCAGCATCTGTGGAGGAGAAAACAGAGTTAACGTTTCGGGTCCAGTGACCCTTCATCAGAACTTTTCAAATTAAAAGCTTAACTAGGCTTTCTTGATGAACAAGAGATTGGTTTTATTAACTGGCAAACACAAGTAGAAACATATCTACACATCGGATTAGGAACAAGAAGTGAATTCAAAAAAAAGGTTGAAAATAAAGCTTTCTTGGATTAGTCTCTCTGGGTCATTCATGAAGAGTAGATAATGGAACATTTGAAATTAAATAGTCAATTTTAGAATTCTTAGCTTTACACTTAATTTGGCAGTGATTGGCTGGCGGCATTCAAAACTTCTTTTTATTGTAAAAATATACTTTATTCAAAAAAAATCTTTCTGTGCACATACGAGTACTAAAGTAGTATGTACAGTCTTTGCATATTAAGAAAAATAAAGATAGAATTTGGCATTCACACGGTTGCAAAACCAAAGGCATTTGCTACTTGTGCAGGACACTATTTACATACATTTTGAGGTAAAGAGAGGGTCTGTTAACAGAATGGACCTTCGTTGTACTTTGGCAGGAAGACCTCAGATGGTGGTCTTTTCCCACTGCGCCTTGGTGGCAGCTGCCCCAAGCTTTAGTGTGTCCCCACCACATAGTCCTGGATCTTGGAATGTGCCAGTCTGCAACACTCAGTCGAGGCCACCTCTTTACACTGGAGGACTGACAAGTTTCAGGCAGACCAAAGATCTGGCAGCATTTGGAATGAGAGAATCCTGTGCTGTTTCCTTCTGACTAGCTTGCTGGCGAGTTGGCTTTGAGCACTCAGAGTGGGGGAATCCTTTTACCTGCAATGTTGTGGTGACTAATGTGTGGTTCTTTGACTGTGAATTTCAGAGCACACTAGTACTTGAACCCAGGCTACTGTACACAAATCCCAGTTCACCAGTACATCCTCTTCCACCAGCCTGGTGGAACTCAATGCCACAGAAGGCTGTGAAGGCCAAGTTACTGAGTGTCATTATGACAGAGATAGGTAGCTTCTCGATTAGTAAGGAGCCAAGGGTTAAAAGGAGAAAGTAGAAGAATGGGGTTGACGAATATTTTAGCCTCGATCAAAAGGTGGAGCAGTTTTGATGGGCTGAATGGCCTAATTCTGCCCCTATATCTTTTGGTCTTATAGTGCATCTGGGTCAGGCTTGTAGTTGGTCTGTAACAAATTTTTTTGTGTATTCTCGGAAGGGCAAAGCACAAGAATTGTCTGCAAGGGGTGGCTTTCTGCAGAGATAGTCTCTCTTTGTAACTCACTGTGTTATGTTACTCTCACTGTTCAAAGTTTCCCTGACAGTCTAAAGGTGTGAGATTCCAGGGTCCCACACAGACTCTTTGCCGTGCAGCATTGAATCTGTTGTCTTTTCTTGTAGGTAGCAATCCTCTTTTAGGAAAACACATTTTGAAATTAAAAGTTAAAAATATCCATACTACTTCAGTGTTCCGATCCTTCATCATGACATCTTTGATGTAACAGACTATACATCAGTAAATACTGAAGACATGGTTGATGCCTCCAGACTATTCTGAGGAATAGTCTATTTTGGGGCAGCACGGTGGCTCAGTGGTTAGCACTGCTGCCTCACAGCACCAGGGACCCGGCTTTGATTCCAGCCTCGGGCGACTGTCTGTGTGGAGTTTGCACGTTCTCCCCATGTCTGCATGGGTTTCCTCCAGGTGCTCCGGTTTCCTCCCACAGTCCAAAGATGTGCAGGCTAGGTGGATTGACCATGCTAAATTGCCCATGGTGTTCAGGGATGTGTAGATTCAGTGGGTTATAGGGGGGTGAGTCTGGGTGGTATGCTCTGAGGTTTGGTGTGGACTTGTTGGGCCAAAGGGCCTGTTTCCACACTGTAGGGATTCTATAATTCTATGAATAATGCAGTAAAGCTGCACTGTACAGAATTCCATGGTAAGAGAAATTTAATGTGATTTTTGTCCCATTCGTCACTTAATAACTCAAACAATAATTCTTCTGCTAAAGTTACACTGCAGTATGTTTAATGTCTTTCAATCAAGCTTCTGTATGGCTATTTCTGGTGCCAAGTCTGAATTAAAATATCACAGTGAGGCAATAATGTCTCTCTTCTATATGTTTCCATGTCAATTGCTATTCTAATTATCATCTCTAAGCATGCTTCAGTCCAGCAAGAAGAATTCTAATCCATTAGCCATCCATACATACGCATCAGCTGAACAGAGAGAGGGAGCAGACCTGAAATTGTATTCACCTATCATTCACACATCGAAGTTCAGCAGGGTCCAATGGAGAGGACAAAATCTATCTCCCCCTTCTCATTGCCCCTCCACCTACACCACAAAACCTTAACATTATTTTCTTCATGTTCCTTCTTAAACCAGGAACACTAAAGCCACTTATTTGTTGCAGTCACACCAGCTAGGATCAGAAACTAGGGGGTGTCTCTGCTGTTTCAGAGATAGTAGGAACTGCAGATGCTGGAGAATCTGAGATAACAAGGTGTAGAGCTGGATGAACACAGCAGGCCAAGCAGCATCAGAGGAGCAGGAAGG
>NC_063343.1:695952-713439 GCF_021869965.1 Rhincodon typus
TAGTAAGTAGGAGATGGGGGTGGGGCTTGAGGTGGGAGGAGGGGATAGGTGGGAGGAAGGACAGGTTAGGGAGGCGGGGACGAGCTGGGCTGGTTTTGGGATGCGGTAGGGGAAGGGGAGATTTTGAAGCTTGTGAAGTCCACATTGGGCTGCAGGGTTCCCACGCGGAATATGAGTTGCTGTTCCTGCAACCTTCGGGTAGCATCGTTGTGGCACTGCAGGAGGCCCAGGATGGACATATCATCTGTGGAAAGGCCCTCCACTTCTTCCTGTCCCGCAGGCCCGACCAGTCCCCCTCCACTGACACCCTCATCCGCTTAGCTGAACTCGTCCTCACCCTCACCAACTTTCTTTCAATTCCTCCCACTTCCTACAGACAAAGGGGGTGGCCATGGGTACCCGCATGGGCCCAAGCCATGCCTGCCTCTTTGTAGGTTACGTGGAACAATCCCTCTTCTGTACCTGCACCGGCCCTAAACCCCACCTCTTTCTCTGTTACATCGATGACTGTATTGGCGCCACCTCGTGCTCCCACGAGGAGCTCGAACAGTTCATCCACTTCACCAACACCTTCCACCCCAACCTTAAGTTCACCTGGACCATCTCTAACACCTCTCTCCCCTTCCTGGACCTCTCTGTCTCCATCTCCGGCAACCACCTAGAAACCGATATCCATTTCAAGCCCACCGACTCCCACAGCTACCTAGAATTCACCACTTCCCACCCACCTTCCTGCAAAAATGCCATCCCCTATTCCCAATTCCTTCGCCTCCGCCGCATCTGTTCCCAGGATGAGGCATTCCTCTCCCGTACATCTCAGATGTCCTCGTTTTTCAAGGACCGCAGCATCCCCCCCTCAGTGGTCGAGAACGCCCTCGACCGTGTCTCCCGCATTTCCCGCAACTCATCCCTCACACCCCCTCCCTGCGATAATAACCAAAACAGAATCCCCCTCGTCCTCACGTACCACCCCACCAACCTCCGGATCCAACGCATCGTCCTCCGACACTTCTGCCATCTGCAATCCGACCCCACCACCAAAGACATTTTTCCCTCCCCATCCTTATCTGCTTTCCAGAGGGACCAGTCTCTCCGTGACTCCCTTGTCCGCTCCACACACCCCTCCAGCCCCACGACACCCGGCACTTTTCCCTGCACCCGCAGGAAGTGCTATACCTGCCCCTACACCTCCCACCTCACCCCTATCCCAGGCCCCAAGAAGACTTTCCACATCAAGCAGATGTTCACCTGCACATCTGCTAATGTGGTATACTGCATCCGCTGTTCCTGTTGTGGCCTTCTCTACATCGGGGAAACCAAGCGGAGGCTTGGGGACCGCTTTGTGGAACACCTACGCTCAGTTCGCATTAAACAACTGCACCTCCCAGTCGCGAACCATTTCAACTCCCCCTCCCATTCCTCAGACAACATGTCCATCCTGGGCCTCCTGCAGTGCCTCAACGATGCTACCCGAAGGTTGCAGGAACAGCAACTCATATTCCGCTTGGGAACCCTGCAGACCAATTGTATCAATGTGGACTTCACAAGCTTCAAAATCTCCCCTTCCCCTACCGCATCCCAAAACCAGCCCAGCTCGTCCCCGCCTCCCTAACCTGTCCTTCCTCCCACCTATCCCCTCCTCCCACCTCAAGCCCCACCCCCATCTCCTACCTACTAACCTCATCCCACCCCCTTGACCTGTCCGTCCTCCCTGGACTGACCTATCTCCTCCCTACCTCCCCACCTACACTCACCTTTACTGGCTCCATCCCCGCCTCTTTGACCTGTCTGTCTCCTCTCCACCTACCTTCTCCTCTATCCATCTTCTGTCCACCTCCCCCTCTCTCCCTATTTATTTCAGAACCCCCTTCCCCTCCCCCATTTCTGATGAAGGGTCTAGGCCCGAAACATCAGCCTTCCTGCTCCTCTGATGCTGCTTGGCCTGCTGTGTTCATCCAGCTGTACACCTTGTTATTTCGGTGTCTCTGATGTGTCCTATTTGATGACTTTCATGCAATGTATTGATTTTTTGAATGCACGTTTGGACCTTGATTACTGCCTTTTGTTTCACTTCAAATATCAAATACAAAAGAGGATTATGGTCTACATGATTACAAAACTGTAATCTATCAAGATAACTTCATAAACCACAATATCAAAGCTCAAGTAGTTTATAAATATCACCTGCACATTCATTATTGTGAGATTATTCACTGCTAGTGTGTGATCCATGCAGCAGGAATGCCACAATCTGGTTTCAAACTTCTGACTGAATCCATAAATACACTGCATTACTGAATAACACATTAATACTAACATCTGAATATCTTAATGTTTTGAAAAATTCCTGTGTTAACTGTGTAGCTGCTGTAAAAAGCTAAAGCTATATTAATTGAAATGTGGTACTATCCAAGAAGAAACTTCTAAAAATGATGCCTCCCAAATGTTCTACAGTACTGATAGTTAATAGGTAACTTGCTTTTAAGCACTTTATTGTTTCACTGTTGACTTGTTACTGACTTCTAATCAATTACAAACATCACCAACATCAGCAAGGGCACAAATCCAAGAGAATCAGACAGTCAGGAATAACAGAGTATAGAGTCTCACTGAAGATTACACAGTGCCTCAAGATAGAATCCAAAGTGCATCCTGTAAAAACCAAGTCAAAGGTTGCAGGTGAATATAGCTGCCATGCCGTTTATGAACGAATACAAAAATACAGTACAAACTGACTGACCATGTACTTGTGTGAGGATGAAGGTCAAAGAAGGACAGAAAGGGAACAGAGAGACAAAACACGATTTATAATAAAACACAATAGAAGATTGCATGGTGAAAGGTGCATCATAGTGAACTGTAGAAGAGTGAAATAAGGATCTTTGATCCTAACCCTCCATGTGCTGTGTTCTAGGTATCAGTTATGCTTCTGTAATGAAGAACCACCACTTCCTCAGAAACTTTGACAGAAGTAGTTAGGAAGCAATACAACCGTGAGTAATATTTCATTTGCTTATTTTAGTGCAAGAGTAAATGTCAATATAATGGCATTACCACTAGCAACATCCTTGGCATTGGCATGGACCAGAAATTAAACTGATCCAACTATACAAATACTGTGGCTAGAAGAGCAGGGCAGAGGCTAGGAATTCAGTGGCAAGTAACTCACTTCCTGACTCCCCAAAGCCTGTGTAGCGTCGACAAGGTGCAAGTTAGGAATCTGGTGGACTTACTGAGATAAGTGCGGCTCCAACAACACTCAACACCAATGTCATTCAGGGCAATGAAGCTGATTGACTGGCAACCAATTCACGTACTTCAAGCTTTGCTCCCTCCACCACTGATGCACGGTGATAAAGCCATCAAGGCTCCTTTGACAGGACATTCTAATCCCATGATGTCTACCTTCTGGGAGGACAATGGCCGCAGATACATGGGAATACCACTACCTGAAAGTTCCACTCCAAGACACACACCATTCTGCTTTGGAGCTAAATTACTATTCCCTCAATGTTGCTACATCAAAATTCCCCAGAACTCACTCTATCACTGCACGGTGGGAGTACCTAAATCCTAAGGACTGCAGTGGTTCAAGAAGGCAGCTCACTATCATGTACTTCAGGGCAACCAGCCATGGGCAATAAATGCTGCCCTGGCCAGCAACATTCACATTTTGTGTAATGGATGGAAGAAATATGGTTTTCAAAATCTGCTTTTCTACTGTAGTTAACGAACAAAGAAATGCCCACTTAGATTATGAAGTAGATTTAGAGCAACAATGCCAACTCTATACTGCTTTCAAAGCAGTTTCGTCCAGCCTCAAATTAGGGGAATTCATGTGAAATTGTGTTTGCAATTTCACAGCTCCACTGCTCTCAGGGTCAGATATCTTCAGACCAGTGAAAGCTCAGCTTTTGTGACTCTCAAATCCAAATGGTGTTTCCGACACCAGTTCAAAATTATCACTGTTGCTACTTCGAGTTATCACCACCTGTATCTTAATTCTGGAGGCAGGAAATGAAGCCAACTGTTCTTCTGTTTCATCAGAGAGAATCTATCTGACTTCTAGCATCGTTGCAGAGACATATGGCATTAACACCATAAGAAACAAGGCATGAGTTTATGTAGAATATAATTGAACACATAAAGTGTTGGGTCTTGGTTAGTAATTGGGACCAGAAAGGTTGTTATCAGTTTTGTAGTTACAGTATGGTGTTTGAGTTAATCATTTGTTGGTTACAAATACCATACATAGCAAATCAGATATATATCATAAAATTATGCTGCTTTATGTTTGTAACCTGCTTCACTCGATGTCCAACTAACATAAGTGCTGCTGGGGTTTTAAGAAGGGAGCATTCATGTAGAAACCTATTGTGATTATTGCTCTCCTATCATCCATGCACTTGTTTCCGGTTAGAAAGCTGATAGAAAAAGATGCCTTTATGCCACACCTCTGATCTCTAATCTCAGAGTCCAAGAAAAATCGGGTCCCAGGCGTTACTGGAGGTGAAAAGTTCATATCGTTTATCATACAGTGTGCAGTTCACAGTCTGGGTAATGCCCTTGTTAATGAATAGTATCAAATATTTCCATCCCATTTTAGCCTCTGCCCAGATTTCTGTTGTTAAATTCAAAACAACATTTCAAAAACATTTATTTATTTATCCTCCCAGGAATTTACAGTAAACATACTGCAAGCTGGACATCTCACTCGAGGCATTCAGAAGCTGACTTTGTTCTTTAGGATTCTCAATCCCTTTTGTCTTCTTTTTGAAGCCAGTAATGGAGACATCAGACAGAGAGAGCCAACTCCCCAGAAATAACTTCTTTTGTTCTCCAGCGTGGACACAATGACCAGACCCACCCTGTCATCTCCATCTCAATAACCATGCAGGACCAAGCCTACAAGAGCACACAGTGACAACAGTGAAAACACTGTGTGTAGACAATGGCAGAGGCTGCTATTCAGCGTAGGCGGGAATGCTAAAGCGAGACCAATGTAATGTATTCTATACAAAGCAAAGATATGCCATAGGCTAAGTCAAGGAGCCAAACACACCCCATCCTGGCCCTGGGCACCTGGATACTGAAGGCTCTGTCATCTGCTGGCAAGAGGCCCACATGCAGCATAGAGTGCCTCAGTTTCTGCTGTTTGTGGGTCCCACTTCCCTGCCTCAGTAAAATCACCTTGCCAATGAATTGGAACTTTATCAAGGCTTCTGCCATTTCATTTCAAATTGGGGTAATTAAACAATATTGCTGAGCTTTATTGGCACTTCATCCACCCACTCCAACAAAATGGGCATTGAAACAGAGATTGCCAACTATTACATATTATCCTTGAATATTTATACTTGGCAAGCACATCACCAGTACTAGCCAAATACAACACCAGCAGCAACAAACAGCCTGGGAGGGCAAGAGCAATAGTTAATTGACCAGAAACTGTGCAAACGTCACAGCAATGTGAGTTGGCCTAAGCGGCTTGTATTGCTCTGTAATGCTTTCCCTAAAAGACCCCACACACTTTCCTCCTGGTCTTTGATTTTGAAAACAAACCCGAATTGCTCAATGTCCATTTCACTTCAATGTGAAATGTCTTTATTATGTTTCACTGCATCAGGTACAATATAAGTATTAATTGGTGTGTTGCTGAAATTCACATTGATTCCAATTTTCACGTGGTTTCAACTACAACTGGATATCAAGGTGATTACAAGCTTCATTGAGATTAGCTCATTCAACACAGTCCAGGGTGTTCTTGGTTAGAGTAGCTTATTACCACATTCCAGAGGTACTACATTTGTTCGTGGAGTCACTGGGGCAGCATTTTCTTCAATGAACACTTTATTCGTAATGTTAGCCCAAAACATTTAAAATCACTTCTGTCACTTACCTGCCATGAGTTTAATTTGCTTATAACTATACTGAAGTAAGGAGGCCTGCCTAAAATCAGTTAGGGCCTACACACACATATATATAGATGTGTGTGTGTGTGTCCAGTCCTCACGTTGTCACAGAAACATAAATTTTAACTTGTTGGCCTAAACGACTAAGTGCAGTTTTCCATCAGGCTAAACTTTCCGAGTAGATAATTGGTACCAGAAGAGGCTGAAAGTTGTTCTTCACGTTCCTTTCCTTTGGGGCTCAGGCCCCATAAGGAAAGCTTATCAGCGTCCCCAGGTATCGATTTGAACACTATTGTTGAGAAAGCCATTGCTGCCATTCAACTTCAACAGGTTGCCTCTGGGCCATATTATTATTCATGGCCTCCCACCAACATCCCAGTTGGAATAGATGAGAAATCCACCAACAGCATGTAAATGTGGCTGAAGAGTTAACATACCAATGGAGCTCATTTCTGGAATGAGTCCAGAGTTGAAATCAGCCTGCTGACTGCCTATGTTACATTGAGAAGACACAAAGTCCTCTGATAACTTTATGAAAATCGTTGTCCTTGAAATGCATTGATAACACACTGTCACAATATGTTTGAACTTTTATCACTTTTCTTAGAAGAATAATAAATGTCATTATCAATGTTTAGAGAGGTGTGAACTCCCCCCTATATTTGCTCCAAATGCTGCTCCATGTGCTTTTAATATGCACACTACACCAAAACAGATGTTGTCTGACTAGCAAATCACTTACGTGTTTGCACATACCTTTGTTTGGTTTTAGGAGAGTCCTATCCATGCACAACTCTTTGTGTTTTCCATATGGTCTGGGGAGATGTTCCCCACAGACCTGCTGGCTTCAGCTTTCTCACGCAGCAAATGTGTGCAACCAGTACCCATGGTCTGGCAGGAATTGTTGACTCCCTGTTTGTGGTCCCAGCAGGGTCAGGGAGTTGGGCTTGTTCACATCAAGAGCATAAGGAAGGGGTCAATTTAGATTTCCTTGGCTGATTGCAGCTATAATGAAAAATAACACATAAGCAAACTGAAACAAACAAGGCTATTCCCCAACCATTGTGAATTTGGAAAGTTTTTGTGCTTGGATGAATTTGGGCTCATTTCCCCCATGGTTTCTGCACTGCTATGTGGTGCCACAATGTTGTGCATCAATAAACACTCAGAATTACGGCACAACCTGCTATTGGTGACAATCCCTCTACAGTTGAAACAATATTTTTGGTACGCCAGTGATCTTCTTCCCTCTCTGTCTCTTTCTTTGTGGATTCTCGACATCTAATAAACGTCTGGCTGCTTCCAGCATCTACCGGTGATGCCCCTAGCTCCCATGGTCCATAAGGATACAGCAGACTGCGTGGATAAGCAATAGACAACATGGTGAAAGGCAGCACCCAGGAGATGTTTCCCGCAGGGATTCCTAAGAATCTGGCTCTCGGTCTATCGAGCCAGTTAGCTGAGTAAGGCCATCTATTGAATTGAATGGAATTGCATTAGCTTTATTGTCACATACTCAAATGAGTACAGTGAAAAGTTGATAAGTTGTCACTCACAGCACCATTGCAGGTGCAAAGGTACAGCTTCTGCACTTACAGATAAGTTACAGTGTCACAATGTTACCAACACACGATGCCATCTTAGGTACAGAGTACCCAGGTACAATCCTTAGGTACAGAAGAGAAAAATGAAGAACCAGTCAACTGCTACCTGCTGGTTGTCCTACCTGTTGCTCCCCTGGTTATTCAGGGTGCTCATCTTCGCACTGATCCTCAGTGATTCAGGACAGGCTGCTCATCGTCACACTGTTCCTCAGTGATTCAGGACAGGCTGCTCATCGTCACACTGTTCCTCGGTTCAAAAGAAAAATTAAAACAATCACAGCACTTTTGATGAACAATAAATGCTTGATTGGCAGAATTAGAAATAAGCTAACTGGAACTGTCCTGGAAATGCAATAATCGCAGTAGCACATGATCCCAACAATCTGACACTGACAGATGGTGGCCCAGTAAGACCAGGTTCCAATCAGCTCAGTCAGTTTGTGATTGCATTCCCCAATAAATTTATCTTAAGTGACTCATCTAATGCACCCACTGAAAACTGGCATGTGGTCCTAAACATCACAGGGCTCCAATATGATTTCAGTATCGAGGAAGCTGTTTACCACACTGCTCCTGCTGGACTGGCTGGATTGGTACTGGGTGGATGGGTTTGGGATGGAGTCTTCCATTCTGGAGTACAAGTTTGGTCACAGGTGTGTCACTTTGACTTGGGATTGGGTCACCTTTTCCCACACATTGGCACGCTTGTCAGATCATTAGATATGCATGAGAAGCACAGTGAATCTTCTGTCAGGGCAAGAAAGCAACTCCCCTCCATATTTAAAGAGCACCCAGACTGGCATTAATTCCCCAAAGGCCAGGAGTATCACCCACATCCTTGGAGAGGATACCAGCAGCTAAAGATACTGACACTTCCACCATTTTCCCAATTAACCTGCCTGCCTTCTGCAAACTGACTTGCACCCTTGGTCAGCTTCCTTGGCTCTTGCACATTTCATTGCAGCCTTCCTTTCTGGGTGCCCTGTGCAACACGGACCATTTCCACCCATGGCACAACATGGACCATTTCCACCCATGGCACAAGATGGACCATTTCCACCCATGGCACAACATGGACCACTTCCACCCATGGCACAACATGGACCATTTCCACCCATGGCACAACATGGGCAAACCCTCCCTGAAGCAGACAAAACAGCAGTTACTCACTCCAACAATCCAGCAAGGACTGGATCTTGCTTGTTACATGCCATTTACAACATTTAAAAGACACATGGATAAGTTTATGAACAGGAAAGGGTTTGGAAGGATATGTGCCAAACACAAGCAGGTGAGACTAGTTTAGTTTGGGATTATGGTCGGCATGGACTGGTTGGACCAAAGGGTCTGTTTCCGTGCTGTATGACTCTATGACTTCTATGCTGTAGTGAACCTGAAGTCATGTATGACTTGTTCACATAGAACTTAATTGGGAGGAGGAACCTAATTCTGACAATCTGGCCTGTTAATGTGTCCGTATGGCACGTAAATACATGTGAAAGGATATCCTGATGCTTGCTGGCAGGAAGCTCAATTCACCTTTAATGTTCCAACAATGCAATAACAAACTGTCATCCAACAATTGGGAATCTGCTTTTTGGCCTCTTGCACAATTAACCACCCCCCCAGGGCTTCCTGCTTCCCATTCCCAGGAACAGCACATGATTCCACTCTGTATCAGTTGCCCCCCTGAAAGAGGTGGGCAGGCAGGTCCAGTTGGAACATGTGTATTTTTTGTCATTAAAGTTTCAACGACGAGTGTGGGAACCACAGTCTTTCTGGGATTCAACATTGTCCAGGCAACAGAGGGAATTTACACATTGAAAAGGGAAGTTAATATGATCAGGTGCACTCGTCAAGGCAATAAAAAATGAAGGACTGGAAATGGATACGTTCTGAGTTCGATGACTTCATGTTCACTGGGGGGATGGGGGGGGTGCATATAATTGGAGGAACATGTGAGCAATGTTTTTGAGGGAAACAAAATGTATCAGGATAGAGAGACAAATCCTACAGTTTGATTCAAACGATTACTTTTCATTTAACAATATTAACCTTGAAACTTATCTTGCTTTTAACTTTTACAATATTGGCTGACCCTGACACATTCATAGAACAGGCCATAAAATCTACTGCTTTCAATTCCTTTCGTTTTCTAAAAGCAGAAACTTGTGTGTCAGTGGTTTTAACACCATTCCCAATGTTTTCCTATCTCACCCGATGACTGCTCCTGATGTGTAAGCATAACAGTGAATGCTACAAGACTACTCAGAAAGTAGAATATAGCAATTGGACCTGATTCTTACTCCTCTTTGCATTCAGGTGCATATTTTCTTGCAAAGATCTTTGAAAAACAGTTTGGAGCAGAGCTCCTGATTGATGTTTCCCCTCCCTGGTCTAGTGTGAAAGTGTTTGAAAGGAGATAAACTAATTCAGTACAAAGCAGCCACTCAGCACTCCCCATACGCCAAATATTTCCATTCCTCTGTTTCCTCCCTCATGACTATCCCATATTTCATTGACCCCTCTTTGTTGCACTTTCTGTTGTGTGGACCTTAAACGTTGGAATTCCATCCTAAAAATGCTTCTTCTTTCCATCATTCTTTCTACTTTAAAGGAATCCCTTAAACTTGCCTCTTCAACCAAGAAAACGACTGCATAAGTCCTTAATGAAGAAAAGAAATGTGAGATATGGGATAAGATGTGTCAGCAGGCACCCACACAGAAGATGAGCCATATACTGGCCTCAGTCATACAAACTCTGTCATAGAATACTTTCAATTAGAAACTTAGAAATACAATTGAAACAGCAAAAATAATGATCAATCAGAGTATGTAATTTGAGAGGCATCTGTTTTTCATCTATGCAATTGTACGTGCTGCTTGAGTATGACAATATAGAGATACAGTTGTATCTTTATGCCAACAGCTCTGTATCAATATGATGGTTCAGCCCGAAGAAATGATTCACCATCAGCATACTGGACATTGTAAATTGGCAGCAAGCAATTGAAGGTAAAGTTGTTTTCAACAATCACAAAGAAATTGAAATAAAAAACATAAGATGCAGGAAATATTCAACCTGAAAACTCTAACACTGCTTGTTTCTCTACAGGTGCTGCTTGATCTGCTATGTATTTCCAACATTTTATGATTACAGATTTACAGCCTGTCTGGTATTTTGGTTTGCTGAAGTAACACTGCATTGATCATTTAATATTAAATTAAAAGAAATAACTTGCATTCATATAGCACCTATCACATGCTCAGGATGTCCCAATGTGCTTCACCACCGATAATTCACCGGTAAAGTTACTGTTGCAGCAGATCAATAAAATATAAAGAGTGATTGAGTAGATAAGCTGAAGATAAATTGTGTCTGGGGGACGAAGAAAACTGATGATAAGAGTGCTATTAGAAAGAAGCATTTCCATCACTGTATCAGTACTGCACTGAACTGTCAGCCAAGAATCATCTCCTTAAATAATGGATAGGTTTGAATGCTCAATCTGCTGCCTTAGAGCTTACAGTGCTACCACTGAGTAAAGCTGATACTTATTAGCTGTGCTATTGTTAGGAAGCCTAACAACAAAACAAGGGTACATAGTAGAACATTCCAATTAAATTCCCATTTTCAGACATATACGTGATGACTTTCAAAACTGATATTTGTTTCTTAAAAGGATTTTCCTCTACATTACAACATACAACTAATCTTAATCATTCAGTAAAAGTTAATAAATGTTCATCAAATTGCATTAGTAGGGTATCCAGTCTTCATCTTTCAAAAGCATCTAGAACCCAGTTCAATGTATTTTTGCGAATTAAATGCTAAAAACACAAATATCACAATTTAATCTAAGCAACTTTGAATTAAAAGTAATCAGCTATAAAACTGTTGTGGCCTTTCCTAAATCAGTTTGAGTGATGGGTGATCTTTCTTTTTGTTTTCTGATCGGTTTGTTTGGGAGGAAGATTTACGTGCCCTTGAAGTGCAGCTGGTAGTGAAACTCTGAACAGCCCAAGGAATTGGGGCTACTGGAGAAGTGATTTCATACATCCTTTTAAAATGTAACTCTCTCATGGGAAAGCCAAAGTGACGCGGACATTTCTCACACAACACTGGATGTGATGTTTTCTTAAGGACTTGGATGTTTGAGGAAGGGAGCATCTCCCTCCTCTCTCAAAATGGAAAATCTCTTCTTCTTGTTGCAAAGACCAAATATTGTAATTACCCTTCCAGTCGGTGAGCAATTACTTCAGGAAAAGTTTACATCTCCACACAAAGGGAATAATGCTTAGCCTACTCTTCCTTATTCAAAGTCACTCAATTGAAAATGATCCAATTTTTCAAAAATTTTAAAGCATTAAATTCCCATTTCTAGATTTATTTGTTACATAATTCAAATTATTGTATGAACAACTTTGAACTACAGCAATATCGCAAATTGCAAACCACTCTGTGCAGTATGATAATAAATCCAGGTCAGAATTAACTCTGAAATGGATTGTGATTGGATTCATTTCCCTTCAGTCACTAAGATTTGTGAAAATCCCTGGGCAAGTGTTCCCTCCAATTTTCTTACAGGCTGCGCAGGTCTCTGGGACCTGTGCCTGGCAATGACTCTGGAACCAGAATCCAATGCCACGAGAGGTGTGCCAACACCAATCATTATGCATGGAACCTCGGAGCTGATGGTGCACACACACAGCTCCACAGCTTAGAGGGAGTATCACTCTGCAGGTTCAGCAAAAACAACCCACTCTATGCTCACATTGACTTTTAATAAATACATTATTCTTAACAACTGAATAAAAACAATATCCAAATGACTTACTTTTGTCAGTTCTTTCCTCAATGATAGAGAAGTTAAGAATTAGGAAAGATTACATTCAGTCTGGCAGATTTTTTATCATTATTGCTTCAACAATTTAGAATAGAATAGCAATTTATTGTCACATCTAGTTTTACTAAAAAACAGTGAAAGGTTTTATATGCCACGGCAGCTAAATTAGTGACAGAAGTCATAAATAAGAAGAAAGGAAACTAAGAGCTCAATCACGGTTCAGTTAATGGCTCCTGGGTTCGAGGTACCCTGGAAAACCGGGCAGAAACTGCTACACAGGGCCGGGCTGAGATGTGACCTCCATGATGGGCCGTTGGAAGACTCAGAAATTGCTTCCAAAGCAAGGATGAGACCTCTGCACCAAGATAGACCTTCATGCCAAGCTGCTGGAATACCAAGAAGCCATCAAAGAAGACTTCCACACCAGGACGAGAACGCCACTCCAGGCTGGGCACCCCCCCGCCCCGAACAAGTGTCTCCCTTATATCTTGGTGCTCTAAGCAAGATTTGACCAGAGCATTATGCAGTTTAACTATGAATTCTTCTGACTCCTATTTTACTGTTTTGGTTCTATAGCTCATTGGTCTACTTATTGTCTTTGATGCTGTATCCTCATTTTGGACAAGTCATTGATGTAAGTTCGAAACAGCCGTAGCGACAATAATTAGCCCTGGGCTATTCAATTTACTAATCAGCCCCCAACTGCAGAAGTTCTTCTAACAAGTATATCTGTTAGTTTCTACCCTTCAGCAAAATTTTGTATCCATCCTTAGGATAGACCCTGATGCTCCACAGCATTGAGCTTAAGTAATACTCTTTGTCTGGAACTTTGTCAAATGTCTTTTGGAAATCTAACTACAGCCAGTCAGCTTCACAGCACTAATGGGGTAGTGTTGGAAACATTCATTTCACAAGGCATAGACTAACACAGAGAACTAACGTGGACTTGTAATGTCTGTCTAACTTGATCATATTCTTTGATGAGATAACAGAGAAGGCTGATCAAGCTAGCACAGTACATGTCTTGTAAAAGGGCTTTCAGAAAGAATTTAACCAAACACCGCACAGATACTCATTAAGAAGATGGTGATATATAGACTGAAGGGAAAAGTCTGTATGGGGATAATGGAAGGGAGAGAAGGTGGGTGTTTATTGGACTGGGACATCATTTGCTGTTGTTGCATGAATATCATAACCAGGTGCTAGGTGCTTTTCATAGACAAGGACTAGGCACAATACCAGTGTAAACGGATGAACATTTATTAATTACTTACATTATTTACAGAGGCATAGTTCAGCAGGATTTCACTAGAATGTTGTTCCATCAGTTCCAAGTTCAGTGTGATCTGATTTGGAATCAACAATGATGCAAACTAGCTATTACTACGAAACTATTACACACTACACTTCTCCTCTGGTCTTTCTCTGTACCTTGTAAACTACTAACATTATCCTAGTAATTAACCCATTCAGCCTGTTTAAAGTACTATTTCAGAATATAATTATTAGGAATGTATATTAGACATCCTGTAACATACAGCTGCTATTTCCGTGCATACTCGGGATCAGTTTTTTGGGCTGCTCGAATATCTTGTAGTTTCTGGGCCTTTACCAGCAGGAAAGTGAGAATAAGGAAAGCATATGACTCCATGTTCTTTACAAAGTGCACGTATAGGAATGCAAGACAATATAACTACAGTAGTTCGCTACTTACCTTGGACATACTCTCTCCTGGCATCAAATTTCATGAGTCATATCTTCACATTTGGATTCCAGGTGGCATGTTCACCAATATTTTAGTGTTTAGCAGAGTGAACAATGTCTTATGATCTGTCTAAATAACAAACTTGAATCCCAGCATATAATTGGACAACTTTTTTTATTGGCCGAGGTAACAGCTACAACTTCTTTTTCCAATGACAGCATACTGCAGCTCTGAATCTGTCATTAAACACCAGAGGTTAAAACGTGGGTTAGATAGAATCTAGGCATTTATTTTTCCAGTCAGAGTTTTATTTCAGCTTGTACATCACAAATCTCCAACACAGTGATTGCTTGTTCCCCATGTGTACTCCCAGATCTCCATTACCTAACATGCAACTGTCATCTGTTCCCTGGTTCCACTTAGATTCAAGCTGGAACCTATCAGATGATAATATGTTGGTGCCCTGGGCTGTAGTATGTCAGCCTGTGAGAACTGTCTTGCTGAAATTAGAACAGTAAGACCCTAGCCAAATGGACAATGCATCACTCACATCTGTGGTGGGTAAGTCTGGGTTGTAGTGAATTTGTGATTCCATTGAAGTAAGCCTCTCCATGATTGGCTAAAATCCAGTCTGTTGTTCATCCTAGTACCATGAGTGATCCTGTTTAAGCAATTGTTGTTGTTGCTTCTTAATATGTGCTAATAGGGCAGGAACCTCCTCAACAGATTGACCAGGATGATGAAACTTTGAAGCTCTGTAATGTTAAAGGTTAGGAAACCCTTGATGGCTCTAGTTTTCTCAGTGTCAGCCTTGATGCTAGCTTTATGAATGACAAGGCCTAAGATTGAATTGAGAGAGCTCACATTTCTGGTTAATTGTAAGACCTGCAGCCTGCAAGTATTCCAAAGCTGTTCTGATCTTGGCATCATGGTCCAAAATGTTGGATCTGTGAATGAGGAGATCATCTTTGTGACAGAACCCCATTGAGCCCTTCCAAAATGCTGATCAGGGTTTGTTGGAAATCTCAGGGTGCCCTTTCACTTTCAGCTGCATAACCAATCCCTGGGCCATAAAAACAATAAAGTTCTCGAGAAGATTTGTAGCTCGGGTTGTGGATGAGGTTGTAGACATGCTCGCTGAGCCGGTGGGTTTGATTGTAAACGTTTCATCACCCTGCTAGGTAACATCGTCATGCGCCTCCAGTGAAGCGTCGGTGTTCTGTCCCACTTGTTATTTATATGTCTCAGTTTGCTGGGGTGGTTGGTATTAGTTCCGGTTCTGTTTCTCAGTGGTTTGTACGCAGGATCTAATTCAATGTGTTTGTTCATTGAGTTCCGGTTGGAATACCAGGCCTCCAGGAATTCCCTGGTGTGTCTCTGTTTGGCTTGTGCGATTATGGATGTGTTGTCCCAGTCGAATTCGTGTCCCTCATTGTCCGTGTGTAGTGAGATCCGTGAGAAAACTGATACACAAACACCAACTAGCCACCAAGAGACACAACCAATTCTCACTTGTCTCACTACACACAGACGACAAGGGACACACATTCGACCGAGACAACACACCCATAATCACATAGAGTGCAAGCTATTTGACCTTGAAGGCATCATGCGCGACTACAAATCCTTCTTTATTAGATCCTTGCATATACAATTTTTAGAAAAGTGATCAGTAGTGAACTTAATATTTTTCTCTCCCTCTCACTTCCACCCCACACCATCCCAACCCAGAACAACTGAAGTCTATTAGAACTGGAAGAATAAGAGAGAGAAACAGGTGTTGCTGGAGAGACAGAAAGAAACACAGAGAGAGAGAAAAAGGAAGATATGAAAAAGAGAGTGCTAGAGGAACAGAAGCAAACAATATGAAAAATGTCACTGGACCCAAAACATTAGCTTTACTTCCTTTCCAGATCTGCTGAATTTCTCCAGAAATTTCTGTTTTTTGTTACCGATTTCCAGCATCTGTAGGTCTTTGTTTTATAACAAATGTAGACTTTACAAACATTTTTGAACAATTACACATATCAATATCAAGACAGCAAAACATAAAACTATCAGAAATACTTTGGTAATACTCCAGCCAAAACATGTTTGTACTACTTTTATAGAGGAAGGAGGGTCAGCATGGGAATGCGAGAAACAATGGGACCATACCCCAAAGAGAGAGAGAAAATCCACTATCGTGAGTGAGTTTACAGCTCAAGTCAATACAATGGGATACAATAAAATAAAAAAGGAAAATCAATAAATTTGTACATCACGTTTTTATTCATATACAGCTCCTTCACTTAAAAAATGCGCTCAACTGGGGATATTCGCAGGCAGGAGTCTTTGATAGTTAAAATACAATGGGCTAGAATTTCTGCTGTTACTGTTTCTTCTGATGATTGGAGACCCTCCAGAAAGTTGAAATTATGGAAGTAGATCTGGAAAATGCTGCAATAATTCCTGGCATATTTCTTTAAATCCAGCTGCTGGGATTCTGTCACTTTCAATGATGATGCGCTGGAGCATAGTCAGGAAGAAAGTGAAACAGGACAACTAATTTGGATCAGCCTCATGGGTATTTTCTACGGATTCGCCATGTAAATGGTATTTCTGACCCATTCTAATGGGGCCACCCTTTGTCCTGAATTGAAAAGAAACAAAGCTAAACCCACAACTTACGTAAAATTAATTTTAACCAACCCCTTACCACTGGAACCGTGTTAGTCAATCTGTTTTACAGCAGCTTTTTTGACTTGGCACACATCAATTTTTGCTTTTATGTGTACGTCTGATCCCTCGATACCCTCTTCCACAATTGACACACATTATTGACCAGGTGGTAACATAACAGAATTACTAACCATTACCCTGGATGGATCAATAACTCAATAACACAACCAGCTTGGTAACCTGAAACCCTCTCTAACCCACGCTGACCTACAATGGTAACTCCTTTCAAGCTGTTCTGAAATGTAACTTTCCCCAGATGGCATTTATTTTGGAAATGAAACCAGAAAATGTTTATGCCTGGAGATTGAGCATGTTGGATGGTAGCTGGTTCAGTAAAGAGTTAGAATCTCTGTGCGTAAGCATCTCTTATTAAAACACACACATTTAGCTTCACTTTGCTCTGTACTATGATAGCTGAACCCAAATAAAATGATGCTAAAGGTCATTACTATTAACCTCAGAACCCCTGGAGAGTGGCTCACATCCCCTCTTAAAGTGAAGTTGCTAAATTCAGTGCCATTCATGTCAGCAAGCAGCTTCCCCAGCATCAAGATGTTGTCAGCCGCTGAGAGTCAAATAGACACTGATATTATTACACCCAGCAAAGGTCTCCAACCGAGGATGAACCCCAAGGTGGGGGCTGGACGATGGGGTATTCGGGAGTCAGTAAGAAGGGCAGAGATTGCTCTGAGGAGCCC
>NC_063343.1:728439-730684 GCF_021869965.1 Rhincodon typus
AGATACATGGGAACACCACACCCTGCAAGTTCCCCTCTAAGCCACTCGCCATCCTGACTTGGAAATATATCACCATGCCTTCACTGTCACTGGGTCAAATCTTGGAACTCCTTTTCTTTTGGCATTGTGAGTTTACCTACATCAAATGGATTGCAGTGGGTGAAGAAGGTGGCTGAGCATCACCTTCTCAAGGACAGCTAAGAAAGGGCAATAAATGTTGGCCCGGCCAGCATCACCCACTTCCCATTCAGTGAATAAACAGAAGTGTTAAATGGTATTCCATTCAGGGCTGTTTTGTACTGTGGACACACATTCACTGGAATCTCTGGGTTGGGACTGCCCCAGGGGAGCAGAATGCACCATTTGTGAGTTGGATGTAAACACGGACTGAAAGACTATCACCATCCAAGATCATTCAAAATTAAACCTTACTACCGCTGTCTGTCATAGACGATATTAACCTCTCTATTCCATGAATGCTTTGCCCAAAGGCAGGTCTATTGCTCATTGATTGCAGGCGCTTCATCCTGAGCTGATTTCCTTGGCAACTTTTGAGATAAGTTGCTTGCCATTGGCTTTCTCTCTCTGGGACAACACAAGAGAAAGGTCCCTCTTCAGCTGGGATGGGAATTCAATGAATGCTTTTGGTATTATTCTAAACCATATGTGAGCCATTTAAGCTGACAAAAAAGAATCAACAGCCCACACAGTATTAACCTCTATATCCACCTCAAATTACCTCGCCCAAATTGTGAAGCAGCTATTGCTAATCTGTGTCTTCTTTTGCCATTTGCACTGGTTAGTGCTTTAACAAAAAAGCTTTCAAGTCCTGATTATTGGGAAATTGCTAAGCTGTCAAGAAAACTTTCACAAATACAGACAGTTTAAAGGGAGAAGTGATTACAGTGCTCAACTATAAATACAGTCATGTCCTAGCATAAAGCAGTGTTGTATGATAATCACTAGGGATCTAAACAGTGACAACAGACAAAATAAAAAGGCTCTGACGTTTGTGGAGATGTTTGAGCGGAGGGAAAAGAAGCAATGTCTTCTCTGTGTGTTCCACAGATTTCAATCTATTTTCGACACGAGTTACTGCATTGCAATGGACAGCAATTGCTGATCATTTTCACTGACCAATGTAAAGCAAACTAAGTGTTGTATCCTTACACTGGCATCTTGTTGTACTATGGACAACTCAGAGCAGACCAGACATTAAACCTGGAAACTTCCTGTTCTGGGTGGCATGGTGGCTCACAGTGCCAGGGACATGGGTTCAATTCTACCCTTGGGTGAGTTTGCACATTCTCCCCATGTCTGCGTGGGTTTCCTCTGTGTGCCCTGGTTTCCTCCCACAGTCCAAAGATGTGCAGGTTAGGGTGGGTTGGCCATGGTGAATTTTCAATTGTATCCAGGGATACGCAGGCTATGTGGATTATCCCTACTCTTCACTTTCTGCCAGTCTGTACATGCCTGTATCTTGCCCCTGATACCAATACAGTACAATATCCTTTCATTGTCACATGTACTCCATTGTAGGAGTACAGTGAAAAGCTTTAAAGTGTCTGCCTTTTTATGGCAACATCTTAGGTACAAGTACCTAGGTACTATTCTTGGATACAGCAGAGGGATAAAAGTAGTTGCATTATTTACAGAGTTGGAACATAACTTAAAAATACAAAATAAGAAAGGGTTGACATTACAATAAAGTAAGAAATTTTAAATAAACATTACAGTGTAGCAGCTCAGTGCAGGGCCTCTGCACATGGTCTGAGCGCCTGCGCCACAGCCCAGCCCAACAGCCATCCTTGTTCCATTCTAAGCCCCATTCCACTCCATACTGGCGCTCAGCAGCTCTAAGGTAAGTGGCAGGATTGCCCCCTCCGACGGTCTCCGTCCAGGACTCGCTGCTCTGGTGCTGGTTCTCCACGCCGTTCTGGGGCTCACAGCCCATGCGCTGCTCCGGGGCTCACTGCCCACATCCTGCTCCGGGGCTCACTGCCCACGTCCTGCTCCGGGGCTCACTGCCCGGGTCCTGCTCCGGGGCTCACTGCCGGGGTCCTGCTCCGGGGCACACTGCCCGGGTCCTGCTCCGGGGCTCACTGCCCACGCGCCGCTCCGGGGCTCACTGCCCACGCGCTGCTCCGGGTCTCACAGCCCACATCCTGCTCCGGGGCTCACTGCCCGCGTCCTGCTCTGGGGCTCACTGCCCGCGTCCTGCTCCGGGGGGGCTCACTGCCCGCGT
>NC_063343.1:730694-774846 GCF_021869965.1 Rhincodon typus
GGGCTCACTGCCCGCGTCCTGCTCCGGGGCTCACTGCCCGCGTCCTGTTCCAGGGCTCACAGTCCACATCCTCCTCCGGGCTCACAGCCCATGTCCTGCTCCGGGCTCATGGCCCATGCTCCGCTCTGGGCTCACTACTCGCGGTGTTCTGGGGCTCACGAGGTATACCTGCTGGTCCCTGAGTGCATGCCTCACTGCCCATGCTGATTCCACCATGGTATTCGGCCCATGCCTGCTCCAGCCCGTGCTCCTTCCACCATGGGACTCGGCCTGTGCACACTCCTATCCACCACGGCACACAGCCCACTCACTGTGTTCCGCTGCCATGGACTCTTGTCTTATTTAGTAGCCTTCCATGCAGCATCTTGTCAAAGGCCTTCTGAAAATCCAAATAAATCACATCCACTGGCTCTCCTTTGTATAGTTGCTCATTACCTCATCAAAGAATTCTAACAGATTTGTCAGACCTGACCTCCCCACGATGAAGCTGAACTGACTCAGCCCTATTTTACTGTGTACTTCCAGGTACTCCGCAATCTCATCCTTAATAATGGACTCTAAAATCTTAACAACGGCCAAGTTCAGGCTAACCGGCCTATTGTTTCCTGTCTCATGCCTATCTCCTTTCTTAACAGGGCAGTCCTATTTGCCATTTTCCAGTCCACTGGGACCCTCCCTGACTCCAGTGATTCCTGAAAGGTCACCACCAAGGCCTCTACAATCTCCTCAACTATCTCCTTCAGAACTCTGCGTTGTAGTCCATCTGGTCCTGGAGATGTATCCACCTTGAAACCTTTCAGCTTCCTCGGTGCCTTCTCCTGAGTGATGGCCACTACCCTCACCTCTGCCCCCTGACTCTCTTGAAGTTCTAGTGTGCTGCTGGTGTCTTCCAATGATGCAAAATACTGAGGCAGTTCCTCTGCCATTTCTTTGCTCCACATTACTACTTTTCCAGTCTTTTTTTAAATGTTCATTCACAAGATGAGGGCATTGCTGGCCAGGCAGCATTTATTGCCCATCCCTAATTGCTCAGAGGGCAGTTCAGTGTCAACCACATTGCTGTGGGTCTGAAGTCAATGTAGGCCAGACCAGGTAAGGATGGCAGTTTCCTTCCTTAAAGGACATCAGTGAACCAGATGGGTTTTTCCAACATGGTTATCTTTAGATCCTTAATTCCAGACTTTTTTAAATTGAAATCAAATTCCACCATCTGCCATGGCAGGATTTGAACCCAGGTCCCCAGAACATTATCTGGGTCTCTGGATTAACAGTCCAGCGATAATACCACTAGGCCATCGCTTCCCCTGTCCATTGTCCACTGCTGCTTCTCTCTTACCTTTTATATTCCTAACAAAAATACCCTTGCAGTCTTCTTTTATATTGCTAGCTAGCTTACTCTCATATTTCATCTTCATCCCCCTTATTGCTTTTTCAGTTATCCTCTGTTGTATTTTAAATTCACTGGCATTCAACTAATCTTCACCACATTATATACTTTCTCTTTTGCTTTTATGCTGTCCCTCACTTCCCGTGTCAGCCATGGTTGCCTCGCCCTCCGCTGAGTCTGTTTCTTTTTCCTTGGGATGAATTTCTGCTGTGCCTCTTGAATTACCCCCAGAAACTCCTGCCATTGCTGGTCTACTGTCTTCCTAGCTAGGCTCCCCTTCCAATCAACTCTGGCCAGCTCCTCCCTCATGCCTTTATAGTTACCTTCACTCAATTGTAATACCGTTACATCTGATTCCAATTTCTCCCTCTCAAACTGCAGGGTGAGTTCTATCATATATAGTCACTGCCCGTT
This sequence comes from Rhincodon typus, assembly GCF_021869965.1. Lineage (NCBI taxonomy): Eukaryota > Metazoa > Chordata > Chondrichthyes > Orectolobiformes > Rhincodontidae > Rhincodon > Rhincodon typus. The sequence goes on from NC_063343.1 coordinate 732,496, forward strand.
AGGGGTTCCTTCAGCTTAAACTCCCTCATCAAGTCTTCCTCATTACACACCACCAAATCCAGAACTGCCTGTTCCCTAATGGGATATACCACAAGCTGCTCCAAAAAAAAACCCATCTCGTAGATGTTCCATGAATTCCTTTCCTTGGGATCTCCTACCAACCTGATTTTACCTAGTCCAACTGCATATTGAAACGAAGCTAAGGACCATAATATACATCTGATGTGGCTACTTGAGATGTACTTGTGTTCCTGCATGCAAAGTGACCTGGCTGAAGCAAGCAAGTCCTAAGTGTTGCTAAGTTCCAAAGTGGAGTTCCGGAAGGACTGGAGTTGTGTACTGGTTAATGAGGCACAATGATGTGTTGAGGCTGGTACAGACTTGCATAGATGAAAGATGGAGGAGAATCGTGGTTTACTTTTTCTTATCTCTTTAAGCATACATCACAATCACATAATTCAGCAGCAAGCTATTATGAATTGAAAACACTTACCTGAATTTACATGCCTGTCTCACATATTTGTTCTCACATACACATAAAGATTAGGTATAGATATGGTGAAACACTGTTACAGATTCTAATTATCTCTGTCTCTGAGCTATGATCTCCAGTCTTCTATGTTGAGGCCAGCAGTTTCTTAGATATTTTGAAACTTTAATGCTGAATAGATGGTCTTGTCATTTGGATTTTGTGAACAGGCTGTAAGGTTTCTTGCAGGCAAATTTCTCAGAGGTTAGTTTTCAAGTGAACTTTCACAGGAACAGCTTCTGAACTTTGCAGCTTGTTTCAATTTCCTTCACACACTGGTTAAACAAATGGTTTGGGTAGTTTTGATGCTCTGGCCTGCAAACAGACCCCAGATTTTTTAAAATCGGACAAGAACATGGTTAATTCAATGTGTGACTTTTCACAAGTTCAATCCTTTTCCCAAATAAGGTGGGGTGGACATGTTAATTCCAAAATGATGCATTATGGGTTGTAACACCTAGTGGGTTTGGGTCGGTGGCTTTGCTTTAGAATGATCCCCAAAGTCAGATACGACCTTTCTGATTGATTTTGGGGAAGGGCTTTGCTTCATGCCTGTCTGGACAGTTATTTTGTTCCCTCTTGAGACAGGGGAGTGGTTCTAATCGAGATAAGAAGTCAGGTGACCCTTGGGTGGTTACCTTTTCCAGACATTTTATATCCAGTTTCAGAATATAACATTCATTTGAAGTTCAGACTAGGACACGTTTGTACTGGTCACGGCACTTAAATTGTTTCATTTTAATAAACTGAAATATTTAATTACGGCTCAGTACTGCTACAATTTGAACTCTCCGGTCATTCCACACCATAGAATCCCTACAGTGCGGAAAGAAGCCATTTGACCCATTAATCCTACACTGAACTCAAAGTGCATCCTACTCAACCCACCCCCATAACCCCACATTTCCCATGGTTAGTTCAACCTAGCCTGGACATCCCTGAACACTGTGGACAATTTAGCATGGCCAATCCACCTAACCTGCACATCTTTTGACTGTGGGAGGAAACCCATGCAGAGACAGGGAGTATGTTCAAATTCCACACAGACAGTCACCCACGGGTGGAATGGAACCCAGGTCCGTTCTGTTGTGAGTCACCATACCTCCACTTATTTGTTACGTCAACTGCGCTGTTAGCCATACTCTGCAATCCCTGACTCTCTCCTCACCTGGATAATAGGACAATAGGCCAAAGAGGAAGAAAGTATCTGCAGTTATATCACAACTTTCACTTGCTACAGACATCCCACAGTGTTTCACAGCAATTAATTAATTCGAGAGGTGTGGTCACAGTCATTATGAAGGCACAGTGGTTGGGGGCAGCACAGTGGCTCAGTGGTTTGCACTGCTGCCTCACAGCACCAGGGACCCAGGTTCAATTCCACCCTCAGGCAACTGTCTGTGTGGAGTTCAGCCTCTCTGCTCCTATGATGCTGCTTGGCCTGCTGTGTTCATCCAGCCCTGCACCTTGTTGTCTCCCCATGTCTACATGGGTTTCCTCCAAGTGCTCTGATTTCCTCCCACAGTCCAAAGATGTGCAGGCCAGGTGGACTGGCCATAATAAATTGCCCATAGTGCTCAGGGATGTGTAGCTTAGGTGGGTTATAAGGGGATGGGCCTGGGTGGGATGCTCTGAGGGTCAGTGTAGACTTGTTGGGCCAAAGGGCCTGTCCCCACACTGTGGGGATTCTATGATGATTCAAACCATTTTATACACAGCTAGCTCCTACAAGCAGCAAATGAGACAGATTAGCACCTTCACTCTTTATAGTGTTGGTTGAAGAATGCCTGCCAAGGAACAGATTGCACTATCTCCCTACTCTTCTTCCCTTAGGAGCTTCACCTTCAAATTGAAAAGGTTAATCCCAAAGTTGGCAACTCCAACCACACAACTCTCTCTTATTGCACTGAAACGCCAATCCAGATTACATGCTCAAATCCTAGGCTAGGGGTTAAATCTAAAACCTGACTCAAGATACTATCGTTCTGAACCCAGCTGACACTTTGAAGTACAAATTCCCCATGCGCTGTAACAGGCATGGGACTGCACTAACCATTATCTTTCCATTTTGTGGCAAGAGCTGAATTTTTTTTGAGATTTTTTGATTTAGAGAGTACCTGAAAACATGATTTTTTATATTTTGCTCATGGGACATGGGCGTCGCTGGCTAGGCAGCATTTATTGTCCATCCCTAATTGCCCAGAGGGCAGTTAAGAGTCAACCACATTGCTCTGGGTCTGGAGTCACATGTAGGCTAGACCAGGTAAGGATGGAAGTTTCCTTCCCTAAAGGACATTAATTAACCAGATTGCACTTTGGCCTGTGTATTCCTGATCAACTATTCAATTATATTTTCCTAAGGGCCTGCTCATTATTGAGCCAAGCAACCCCACCGGATTTTCATTTGCAAAGTGGTTTGAAGTGTGAGTACAGGGAGACAAAGGACTGCTGAAGTCAGCCTGACAAACAGGACTTGCTTTACAACCAGGGACATTCAATGAATATAGCATCAACTCTTTAGCATAATAATCTTCAAAGACTATTGTTGGTCTGGTGATTTATTAATAGTTCCAATCAGAAAGGTAAAACACTCTCAAACAGGCCTTAGGCGCATTATCTAATCAGTGATCTGATTGCACTTTTACAAATATCCTGACTTTGAAATTCTGGTAAAGGAGGTTAATTATAAGAATCATGGCATTAGAACATTAGATCTTTTAAGAACAGGAAATGAATACACCACTGTAGTCTATACTTTCTGATTGATCACAATCCCACCTGCCTGACTCATTACCATTTTTATTTCATTTTCTTTCCCCCTGCAGAGATATACTTGATGGTTTCTCAAACCAATTACCTGAGCAGCTTTCCCTGTTCAGGGAAATGTGTGTTAGAATTTCCAAGGTGGTTTCCATAACTGGCTAACACCGTCCCCAAAACCGTACTGTATAATTTCATCTCACTGTCTTCTCAGTATGAAGTGTCACTATGTTCTGACAGATGGTGGCCGTATCAGACTGTTTGCTCCTCAACCACCAATGTCACATTTTATATTGCAAAAACATCGTCTTCAGATGTCAAACATATATGCAGTTTATTTTCAAACGGAAAAAGCCAAGAGGATCTGGAGTGCACAGAGAAATGTCCCCATAAAATATACATTACCGATACAGGTCAGAACATCTCCTTAAAAACCAGGTCAAAACACATTCTAGATTATGACTTGCTATCTGAAGGACTGCTTTCTCAACAATAGTTAGACAATGTGATCTTTAAGGGATGCAGTTACATGTTAGCAGCAGCATAATACCTTATGATAACATGGTATAACACTCCTCCCTTTACAAAAGAACATTTCATCTGATTTATCAACAGCAACATACAGTCTTTTGGTGAATCATTCATACCTGAAGTGTAAATGCTTAGAGTAGTAATTTATGTACCAGATTGCCTAAAATATCAATTAATTAAAGTGCAAATCACAGAAATCAAAACTCTTAACTTTTCTCAACAACAATTAACCTTGAATTGATCTCAGGATCTTTCCCATTCATAAGGAATACTAACTTGATGAAAAATACCCATTTCGACAGTTTTTACTGACTCCAGCGTATTCAGAAAGTACCTCCATAAAACTATTCAATGTGGCTCAGTCCATCTTTGCCTCAGTCATAGAGTCATAGAGGTCTACAGCATGGAAACAGGCCCTTCGTCCCAACCTGTCCATGCTACCCAGTCTTCACAATTAAACCAGTCCTACTTGCCTGTATTTGATCCATATCCCTCCATATCTATCCCGTCTATATACCTGTCTACATATTTCTTAAAAGACAAAATCAGTTTTGGGGAAGCAAATGGCTGTTCTTCAGGGGATCGTACTTTTACTTCAGGGTCAAATGTTTTTGGTTCAAGACCAACTCTGGGACCTGAGCACAATGACAGTGGACATTGGTGCGGCAGCTGAAAAAAAATACTTCACTTACAGAACTTCCGTTGCTTAGATGAGGTGTTAAAATGAGACTCCATTTGCACTCAAAAGTGGACATAAAATATCCCATGCTGCTATTTAAAACAAGAATGTGTGGTCAATATTTATCATTTAACCAACTTCACCAAACAGGTGATTTGTATGCTAACCGGGAACTTGCTGTGTGCAAATTGACTGTCATGTTTCTATGTTGCTACAAGGCTGACACTTCAAAAGTATTAAATATGCTGTGAAGTTTTTTATGATGTCCTCTGGTCACACAAGGTGGTTATCAATGCAAGTTTTTTTTCTCTTTTTATTCCCTTTATACGAACTGGAGAAGTTCTGCAAGGATAAAGGCAGTTCCCTCAATTTCATGTAAGACATTGTGCAACCTGTTTTCTACAGTTTACACATAGAACAGAATCATAGAATGTTACAGTACAGGAGGATGCCATTCGAGCCATTGTGTCTATACCAGCTCCTGAAAGAGCTACTCAGCGAGTCCCACTCTCCAGTCCTGTATCTGTAGCCCTCTAACTTTCAAATATCTATGCAGCTTTCTACTGAAACCTGCAATGGAATCTGCCTCCACCACATTCCCAGGCAGGGCAATTCCAAATCCGAACAACCCTCTGAGGAAAGAAGTTTCTTTTTGTCTCACTCCTAGCTCTCTTGCTGACAATCTTGAAATTGTGACCCCGAGTTATGTGAAAGGGATTTTTTTTCCAAGCTGAGGTGCAATAACCAGGGAGTGGGAGTAGATCAAGGAGCTGGAAAAAGCATGATGGACCAAATAGCCTTTTCCTTCCTTTATTGTATATGTCTGTGATTGTAAAATTTAAACCACATAGTTTCTAACTTATAAATATTGCTACAGGAAATCAATTTTTATTTGAAAGTGTTGTAAAAGGTGGTTTACAAACTGACGTGGATTTTAACTGCTGTAGGTGTTTTAGGTCTTATTTTCAACCATAGGTACAGGATCAATGTGGAATAGTAACAAGATATCTGCTTAAAAAAACTGATTAGCCACAAGTTCAAGTGTTCATATATAAAACAAAGGCAAGAAAGGAATTGCTTCTCCTAAAAGCTTGGTGGACAAAGGCAGGTTTAAGTATGAAATAGCTCAAACCAAAGAAGCTTTTGTTGTCACAGATCAACATAAGATTATAAAGACCCAACTTCTTATCACTCTATCAACGATCAGCCTTCTCCACTCACTCAAAGTCAGGAGCAGGTGACAATTATTAACCCTCTCTCTCCCACTGACACAATTGCAGCTTATTAACAAAAGAATGCAGCCTTTAATAATTAAGGGATTAGCCTGAATCAGGGGGGATTGCCACCACATGCCACAACAAGGTCAAGAAAGAAAGTACAACCCCATCTAAAGTGTGCAGCTAACAGTACGAAACAAGCTGTTTAAACAAATTTACACATACATATACTCACCCTTTTAGTGTTACCTCATTGCAGCAATTTTTAAATGACGTGTAATTGCCCTGACAAGAACCTCAGCACCAAGGAAGACCAGAGGAGATAGCTGTAAGTATTTATATTTTGGAAATCAATTTCTGGTCCACTCTCTTTAAAATAAAAGAGGAATGAGTGAAGATACAGATCAGCTAGTTTCTGTTTAAAAATTGTATATTAAAGGTGATGTCACACACATTGTAATGAGGACAGAGCAAAATGAGGAATTTATTTTTGTATCAATTTAAAGGTGGCATAAGCTGAGCTCAGGATTTGAATCTGGAGTTGTCATGTTAAGAGTGTGTCCCTTATACTTGGAATGATAAAAACCACAGGATGGTTGTCGTGCAGAAGACAGTCACTTGGCCCATCATATTCCAGCAAGAGCAACTCAATTACACCATCCCCAGTCCCTCAATGTCTTCTCTTTGCATGATTGCTAATTCCATTTGAAAGCCATGGTTTCATCTGCCTCCAATATGCTCTTGGATATTTTCTGATCAACCTGTTCAGAGATGTTATGTTGCAACAGGTGGGACCTGAAGCCAGGCGTCCTGGGATGGAGGTAGTGACACAATCACTACAGCACAAGAACCCCTTGCTATATCATGTGTTATGGCCCAGAATCAAACCAAGGTCAATTGCTCGGAAGGGAGTTATGCTCACTATGATGCTACCATCACAGTTCCAAAATTCTTTTCATGCATTCTAGATCCTAAAAGATAATTTTTTCTTCCTGATCTCACCAATCTCCTTAAAACATTGTCTTCTGCCCCTAAACTTTTCTGCCAATAAGAATGGTTTTGCCAGATCTACATTATCTGGACACCTCATGAATTCAAACCTCTCAGTAAAATCTTCCCTCAGCCTTCTCTATTCTAAGCAATGTAGCATGGTAACAGGCCCTTCAGCCCAAACTGCTCAGTGCTGACCATGGTGCTCACTCAGCTATTTCCAATTGCCTGCATTTGGTCCGTATCCCTCTAAACCCTTCCCATCCATGTACCTATCCAAATGTTTTTCGAATGTTATTATTGTACCTACTTTAAACACTTTCTCTGGCAGCCCATTCCATATACACACTACTCTCTGTGTGAAGAAGTTGCCCTTCAGGTCCTTCTTAAATCTTTCCCCTCTCACCTTAAACCTATGCCCTCTAGTTTTCAATTCCCTATCCCTGGGGAAAAAGACTATATGCATTCATCCTATCTATGCCTCTCAACAAGGTCACTCCTCATTCACCTATGTTCTGAGGAATAAAGTCCTATCCTGGCCAACCTCTCCCTATAACTCAGGCCTACTAGTCCTGGCAACGTCCTTATAAATCTTCTTTGCGCACTTTTCAGTTTAACTATATTTTTCCAAATAACAGGGTGACCAAAAATGTACACAATATTCCAAGTGCGGCCTCACCAATAACTTATACAACTGTAACATAACGTCCCAACTCCTATACTCAAAGCCTCGACCGATGAAGGCCAGCATGCTAAATGCCTTCTTCACCACCCTGTCTACCTGTGACGTTGCTTTCAATGAGCTATGGACTAGTACTTCTAGGTTCCTCTGTTCCACAACACTCTTCAGGATCTTAACATTTACTGTATAAGTCCTATCTTGGTTTGACTTTCCAAAGTGCACCACATCACACTTATCTCTATTGAACTGCATTTGCCAATCCTCACTTCTCCATCTGATCAAGTAGTTCTATGTAGTTTAAACATCTCTAATTTATCCTTGTAACAAAGTCCTCATATATGAAACCATTCACATCAATCTTTTCTTTGCCCTCTCTAAAGCCTTCAAATACTACCTAAAGTGCGATTCTCAAAACATTTGAGGGTGGCCAATGAAAATTGGTTGTACAACTTCTTGGGATTTCGGGGAATGTTAACACGGTGATGCATAGAAACTATTCCTAATTTTCTTGGATACAATTTCTCAAGTTGCCTTGCATCATTGAGCTGGACAACATTTCTTGCTAAAATTGTAGGTTAGTAGACAGCTGGTCTATTTCCACCCTGAGCTCAGTTAGTGGAGTATTGACTTGTCCTTTGATTGTTTGAAATTTACATTATCATTCCTTCCTTTTGCCTCAACCCCTCTACACACAATGTTGCCATTGTTTGGCTTCTCTCCTATATTGTTCAACTGAGATCATTAATGAGGAAAGCCAGGAACAATTCTACTGGATACACTATGGTAGAATGGTAGCAATCAGCTCCACTGAAAAGTTAATAATTAAAGCTTTTCTTAAAAATTTTAAAGCAGTGTTTTTTCACCATTCGCCATCTCCCACCCTAAGCTAGCTTCCCTTGAATATATTGTCTCTTTACCGGCTTACTATTTCTGAGAAGGAAGGCCCCTAATTTATTTTAATTCTTCAAATCTCAGTCCAGGCATTCAAAGATGAGCAGCATTAAAGTCAATCTGTTACTATCCTCACTCGTGTTCGCATACACAACCTTTCAACAGGAGTTTTTTAATATCCATCAGAAGCAGGAAATCTGGCAATACCATCATCCCTAACCCAAGAGCCAGAAATAGCCCCCCAGCTGAGACCAACTGACAAATTTGGTGTCTTTCTAGTTTGCATGACTTAGAGCCACATGAATGAAATAATTTCCTCCATTGCTTATATGCATCATGCACAATGTCATCTCAGCCTCCATCAAATTGAACTAAATTGGGTTCTAGTCTGCAAGCTTCTTAAAAATTAAAATTTTCATTCCTTTATTAAAGTCTCTACCACATTTCCAACCTCGCAATATCTCTTTCATGTTCCCCAATTCAATAATCCTTCCTCCATCTCCAACTTTCCAATTCAAGCACTCTGCTGTCCTGTACACCAGCAACTCCTGCTCCTAACTTTCCTCAACTACATTGTGCTTCCAACGACCAAAACCTTCCCTTCCCTAAATCATTCCACACCTTCCAATCTCTCGCTCTACTTAGTACTATCTTTAAAAATATCTGATCCAAGCTTAACAGACAATACTTTAGATTTTGAAGTATCTTGGGATGATCATCAGTGGGAAAGTTAGACAAAAGTATGATGTTTATTTCTAATATGGTGTTGCCTGAAAGACTTTGTAAGATGTCAGCTTTGGAATGATGTTTAGGGTGGTTGAATTTAGCAATGTTTTCTCTGATTGACTTCTTGACTTAATGGGCCATACTCGCACATACCATGGCATCTTGGTGGCCAGACTTCAATACTCTTCATGTTTAATGGAATATTCGAGAAGGTAGTGACTGTCATCATGTAGAAAAATGTGGCAGTCAGATTTTTAAGCAGTTTGCTCCCATCATCAGTAATGATGCTTGTGATGTTTGATTTAATACTGTTCAAGAGATTGTGAGAACTCTCTGCTCTTCCCAAATGGTACTAATGGTTATAGCATTGTATCGAGCCATTGAAACTGTCATACAGGATTCTGTTCGGTATTCTCCTCCTGATGATGGTACTTTTGGTAATTGAGTCATAGTTATACAACATAGAAACAGACAATTCGGTCCAACTAGTCTACGTTGACCATATTCCCAAACTAAACTAGTCCCATTTGTCTGCGTTGGGGCCGTATCCCTCCAAGCCTTTCCTATTTATGTACTTATCCAATTGTTGCAACTGTACCTGCATGTATCACTTCCTCTGACATTTCATCTCACACACAATGTGGGAAAGTGTAAGTTTATGCACTTTGGAGGAAGAATAGAGGTGTAGACTATTTTCTAAATGGGAAAAGCTTTGGAAATCTGAAGTGCATAGGGAGTTGGGAATCCCATTTCAGGGTTCTAGAGTCTCTTCAGGTTAACGTGCAGATTCAGTTGGTGGCTGGGAAGACAAATGCAATGTTAGCATTCATTTCAAGAGAGCTAGAAAATAGGAGCAGGGAATGTACTGCGGAGGCTGGTCAGACTGCATTTGGAATCTTGTGAGCAGTTTTGGGCCCCATATCTCAGGAAGGATATTGGCGGGGTGGGAGCATGATCCAGAAGAGGTTTACAAGAATGATTCTGGGGATGAAAGGGTTGTCATATGAGGAGTGGTTGAGGATTCTGCGTCTATACTCGATGGAGTTTAGAAGGATGACTGGGGAAATCTGGTTGAAACTTAGACAATACTGAGACACCTGGATAGGTTAGACATAGAGAAGATACTTTCACCAGGAGGGGACACTAGGATCCAAGGGCACAGCCTCATAGTGAAGGGATGATCCTTTGGAACTGGGAAGAGGAGGAATTTCTTCAGCCAGAGGGTGAAGATTCCGTGGAACTCATTGCGTAAAAGGTTGTGGAGACCAAGTCATTGAGTGTTTTTAAGAGAGAGATTGGTCCTTGGTTAGTAAGGAGATGAAGGGTTCAGGGAGAAGGTAGGAAAATGGGTTTGAGAAACATATCAGCTGTAATTGAAAGGTGGAGCAGTCTTGATGGGCTGAATGACCTCTTTTTGCCCTAATACCTTGTGATCTTGTGGTCTGATTGGTGTCCTGGCGCATGAATCACAAAGTTAGCACACAAGTACAGAAACTGATTAAGAAGGCAAATTTGAATGCTGGTGTTTATTTTTATATTTCATTCACCTGACAATAGAGACATTTAGCTACAGTTTTGCAGGGTACAGGTGAGATATCTCCTTGTATAAGAAGGGACATAATTGCATGAGAAACATTTCAGAGAACTGTCTCACATCTAATTCCTGGGGGGAGGGTTTATTTAAGGAGGAAATGTTGGACAGGTTGTGTCTGTCTCGATTGGAGTTAAAAAGAATGAGAAGGAATGTTATTGAAGCATAGAAGATCCTGAGGACACCTCAGTATAGATGCTGAAAATATGTTTCCCCTTTTTGTTAAAGACTAAAACAAGGAGACACAGTGTTAACATAAGGGGACAGCCACTTAAGACAGAGATGAGGAAACCTTTATTTCTTTCAAAGTGTAGTGAGTCTATAGCACTCTCTTTCCCAGCTGTCTTTGGAGGCAATGTAATTGCATATTTTGAAGGCTAAGTGAAATAGATTTTTAATCTAACAAGAGAATCATAGAAGGCAGATGGGGAAGTTGGAGACAAGAACATGACTGATCTGGTTGTATCAAATGGCTGAACAGGCATGAGGGGCTGAATGGTCTGCTCCTGCTCCTTTTTCGTCTGTGTGTCTGTGTGTCTGTGTGCTTTATTAAATGCCTGCCCTTTGAGGAAGCTGGCAGGCAGTCTATAGGACAACAATGTCACTACAATGGAACATTTGGCATGGATACCTGGCCTGCATATTGATATTTTATTGAAATATTAGTTTTAAAAGATTGTAATGGAGAGATTACAGCTAATAATGAAGTGTGGCCCTGAGGAATGATTAGGCAGGTTGGGTTTGTTTTGTTTGAAACGGAGTAACCGAGGGGCGACTTAATTGATCTATATCACAAAGAGTGTACTTAGGGTGGATGAGAAGAATCTACCTCTGTTAGCTGAGAATGCCTCAGGGTGCCATACCTACCTCTGTTATCTCTTTCAGTCTCCCAGCCTTATGAGACATATGTGCTCGTCTATTCTGGTCCCTTGAGCATTCTCAATTTTAATCATTCCACCATTTCATGCCCATGCTTCCAGCTGGCTGGACCTAATCACTGACATTCCCTCCTTACACCTACCCACCTTTCTACCCCACTCCTTTCTTTAAGACTCTTGTTCAAACCTACCTCTGATGAGGTTTTGACCATCTGACCCACATGGCTCAATGCCACATTTCATTTTATAGTTGGATATTTCTTTTCATATTGTAGTGCTGCAAAAATATAGATTGTTGTCGCTGAGAGGTCACTAACTGGGGGCAATAATCAAGAAGGAAGTGTAGTTGCATATCTACTTCTCAACTCCATTCTCTGGCTGTTTTGAGGAAGTGAGTGCGGGTCAACATTGAGTGAGAATGGAACCAGGCTTGGATGGGAGACCTATCGCAGTCAGTGAGCCTGCCTATGCTCAAAGCTGCAGAACATCCACAAGTGCAGTGCCATCAATACCACAGTATATCAACGTCAGTCAGTGCCTTCAGGTCCGGAGGGTAAAATGAACTACCTGTAGTTTCTCACAATATACTGATAGTACTGATTCCTGTTATAACACTGGGAATGTTCTGTTAATCAGAGTTAGGTTTGTATACTGCAGGCAGTGTTCTAGCAAACACATCATACTGCTTGAAATCCCATCACTACGTCACACAATTCAAAGCAAGATATCATTAACTTTATTCCTGAGACTACACATTCTCTTTTACCTCTCTAATATAAATGTGATACTGTGTGTTTATGTTGTTATCGGAGAGTTCATTGCTTAATAATCATTGTTGTTGTGGTTTGGGTCACAGAGACTTCCTGTTTTGGTAAATGGAAACTTTTTCCATTCCTATTTTAAAATGTGCACACTATGCAAGAAAAGCAAGTATAAGGACATGAATTTCACTCACTAAAACATCTGCATCTATATCACAAGTTTCTCCAAAAGCTATCAGCATCTAGTAACTTTTAACTGAAGCTCTCTTGCAATCAATGAATCAAATTAATGGTTAGCTCGAGAACAATGTAATCATTAAACACAAACAAGAGAAAGACAACTAATCCAAACACAAGAATATTACAGCACATTCTTTCATGAGACTTTGAGAGTGCAATTTGAATATAATAAATTCAGAGTCTGCTTTAACGAAGCTAGCATTTTACAGATGTGTAATTTAATAGTGCATCTGACATTATATAGTGCAACTGGTCATTTTTCGATAGCATAGTGAAAATCAACAAGCGTCTTGTGGTGCAGGGATAGCATCTCCATCTCTGGACGAAGAACCCCTCCCCACCCCATTCTGCTCCAGAGATGTGCAATAATATTTGTGTGAACAGGTTGTGTAGAAAATATCTCGTGAAAATCAGCCCAAGGTGTTCTCAGTTAAATTTCCTGGTTAAAGTCATCAAGTAGAGGTAAATCCAGGAGTGAGGTTTATCATTTACAAAGAGAAAGACAACCCACTTAAATATAATGAAGTTACGCTTGTAGAGTCCTACAGCACGGAGGCAGGCCCTTTGGCCCAAACTCTTTTATTTAAGAGAGAAAGTTATATAGGACTTTTCACAGCCAGCAGACACCTCAAAGTGCTTTAAGCCAACAAAGTACTTTTTCAAGTGTAGTCATTGTAGTAACGTAGGAAACACAGCAGCTGATTTGCACAAACTCCCAATAACAACAATGCGATAATCTGCAGATAATGACATGTTTTTTGAACGATATTGATTGTGGAATAAGTATTGCCAGTACACCAGGGATAAATCCCATTGTTTGCTTTTGAAATAGGGTCATGGAATCATTAAGCAGGCAGATGTTGCATTGGTTTAGCATCTGAAAGACCTTTAGCTCCCTATTTTGCACTGGTTATGTCCACCGTGATTTTTGTGCACAGGTCTATGAACAAAGGTGAATGTAATGTCAGTTGAACTACAATTGACAAGGAACAGAAGCAATGCCCAAACTAAAACATTAGTCACACCTAACTAACTAACATAGCCCTTGCAGGCCTGGTCAGTGTATTACATGAAAGAAGTAATTGTAACGGAGAGGTTTGTTACAGCCAATGATGGAGAAGTGTGGCTCTGAGGAATGATTAGGCAGATATGGGTTTGTTTTGTTCAGAACAGAGTAAGCGAGGGGAGATGTAATTGATCTGTATCACAAAGACCGTACTTGGAGTGGATGAGAAGAATCTATTTCCGTTAGCTGAGAATGCCTCAGGGTGCCATGTCTACCTACCTCTGTTATCTCTTTCACCCTCACAGCCTTATGAGACATCTGCGCTCGTCTATTCTGGTCCCTTGAACATTTTCAATTTTAATCATTCCACCATTTGATGCCCATGCTTCCAGCTGGCTGGACCTAATCACTGACATTCCCTCCTTACACCTATCCACCTTTCTACCCCACTCCTTCATTTAAGACTCTTGTTCAAACCTACCTCAGATGAGGTTTTGACCATCTGACCCACATGGCTCAGTGCTACATTTCATTTTGTAGTTGGATATTTCTTTTCATATTGTAGTGCTGCAAAAATATAGATTGTTGTTGCTGAGAGGTCACTAACTCGGGGCAATAATATGAAGCCACCAATGGAATGTTTAGAGCGTGATCAAGCAATCTCTTCACCCAGAAGGTAGTGGGGGTCTGGAGCTTACAACTTGAAAGGATGTAGAGACAGAAACCGTCCTTCATTTCCAAAAAAAAACACTTGGATACACACCTGCGGTACTGAATCCATAGGGTTACAGAGCAGTAACTGGAAGGTGGGATTAGATTGGATAGCTGTTTTTTTTATGGAGCATGGATACAGTGGGCCAAATGGCCATCTTCCGTACTGGGAATCATTTTACATTCTAAGCTTTTATATAAAAGTGTGCAATTTTCACTTCAAATGAATGAAAGTTGAGGGATGTATGGGAAAGATGCCGATGATAAAATTTAGTTTCCCCTATCTTGGAAAGCAGAAAGATTGGGGGTGATTGGAAGCAGGGAGACAGCATGTTCAAAAATATCATGTGCGTGTGAATGTCCAAAGTAATGGGCAGGAAAAGACCATCTGGTCTATCAGGCCAGTAATTCAGACATGACATAGTTGCATCCCACAGTAACTGGTCCCAAGTGTAAGATTTATTCATGGGAAGGAGATTTAACCAATGTATCTCCTGCCACAAAGCTGTCAATAGTTAAGAAGTCAGATAGCATAGCAGGGAGTGTACTTGCTGCTACAAAATCAACTGTAGCAACAACATTGTCAAAAGATAAATGAAAATCATTCTGACAGAAATGGAGCAGATCACACTGGCAAGGAATACAGTGAAAACAGTTAGTTGGTCATAACTTAAAACTGGGAGGGTCGAGGAAATCAAAAGGAAATGAGGGAAGCCACTTGTCACAGGGAAAAACATATTTACTTTGATTTATACAAAGTCTTTTAATGTATCTCACAATAAACATAGGTTTGTGAAGATTTTCAGTCTTTTTTTCTCATCTCATTTCAAATATTCCCCAAAATATTGACAGCCCTGAACAAAATAATATATAGCATAATAATGTCGCTTGTATTTATGAAAATAGTATTGCCACAATCTGGCACCATTTTAAATACAGAAATGATGAAAAGAAATAATTGAGACAAAGTTTATTTTGTTTTTGTTCCCTCCATGGTTCCATGCCGCTGCTGTAAGGATTAAAAATGATTAGGTAGGTACAAATGAACAGTAAATAAAGAGGGAATCATATTGGTTCATTATGAAGAAGAAAAGCAGTGGAATAAAAAGGGGAGAACCACACCAGGCCAAGAGAAGATGTCGAACACTTAAATCTCACTGGAACCACAAAGGAGTCACACTGTAACCTGGTTAGAGCCACACAGCTAGAATTAAACTAAAATCTCGCTCTGTCACACTAACTGGGTCCTAACTGGGCTCATATTAATTTAATTTGCATCACTTGCAGTTACAGGAGGCATATCAGCAACAGACAGAAGGAGCATTTCTCTTTGCGTGGAAAAAAATTGTCACAGTTTCTGGAGAGCAACCTCTCCCCCATGCCACACTCTCCCATGCTGGTGAGCCAGACCCTGTGAACTTCCACATAAAATGCATTCACCTTGACAGGGAGTTTACAATTACAATAGCTGACCGACTTCACCCTGGAATTTCCTTACATTGAGACAAACGTTACATATGAGAGATTTTTCTGGGGGAGATATTGGGACATTGCCGGCATTCCATGTTCATTTTATATTGAAAAAGTTTTCTAAATTGAGGCTCAAAATGGGCTCAAACCCAATGTTTGATTTTCTGTAACTGTAAATGAAGTAGACTCATTAACCTTTCTCATTGACATAGAAAGACTTATAAAATTAAGGATTAATGCAAAACAGGCCATTACAGCCCATTGAGCTATCAAATAGTTCCACTCTGTTCTTCTCCCCCATATCGCTCCCTGTAACGATGTTTTTCTCCTTCACTTACCCAATTCTCTTTTGGACATTACTATTCAATCAGTTTCTGTCACATTTTCTGGAAATACATTCTGGCAATGTTTCCATTCTCATTGGACTGGGAGTCTACTGCTAAAGAGAAACCTATGTACACATTTGTCTCCCTTTGTGTCTTTTTGCAATGTAACTATCCCAGCCTGTGTTAGGATAATTAGAGTAGCTCATCATCATATTCTATTGTTCTTAAATTTTCTGTAATTTGCTTCTGTATCTCCTACCCACTACTGTAGTACACCACAGTGTTGTCCAATAACATTTTGATGCCCACCCAGTTGACATCTTCACCATAAAATACAAAATAGCTGCAAAGTATAGAGTGAATCTTGTAACAATCTTCCAGAGGTGAAGTGGGTTTTAAGGGACAGGACTAAAGATGAGCAATAGTATACTGTACTGCAACAGCAGCTCAGTCATCGAATCTATTTAGGGGCAGCAGCAGCGACTTGTGCAGTTACTGGGGACACAGTTCCAGCTGTGGAGTAGAAACTAACATATTCCAACATGCTTTCACTTTCTTCACTGGGTGCCTCTTTACCTCATACGTTCATAGAGCTAGCCTGTAGTGTTTTTATATTGCTAAAGATTTATTTATTTTTCATGCAGTGCCTTCTACTTATATCTGACATGCACGTGGATTGTGTCAGTCTAAAACTGTCTTCCGTCGTGTGAGCTACAGCAGGATCTGATGTCGATCTGTTGGAGAACAACAGTTCATCAAAAGTCTGTCATCAATTTGCAGCATGTGGCAAATGACGTGTTAATGGATAACTTTGACAGTAGTGGAAGAACTTTTGTATTGGTTCTTATTTCTAACTTAATAGATTCTGAAACTGAACCCTCGCAAAAATCATCCCTTTCAAATACTTTTAAAAAATTTATCCATGGGATGTGGGTGTCATTGGCTGGTCCAGGATTTATTGCCTGTCCCTAGTTGCCTTGAGAAGGCGGTAGTGAACTGCTGTCTTGAACCGCTGCAGTCCACCTGCTGTAGGTAGACTCACGTTGCCCTTATGGAGGGAGTTCCAGGATTTTGGCCCAGTAACAATGAAGGAATGGTGATATATTTCCAATTTAAAATAATGTGTGGCTTGGAAGGGAGCTTGGAGATGGTGATGCTTCCATATAATCTGCTGCCTTAGTCTTTGTGGATGATGGCAGTCATGGGTTTGGAAGGTGTTGTCTGAGGAGCCTATGTAGATTTCTGCTGTGCATCTTGTAGGTTGCACTCATCTCTGCTACTGTATATTGGTGGTGGAGGGAGTGAATGTTTATAGATATGATGCCAATCCAGGCAAGTGGGGAGTATTCCATCACACTCCTGACTTGTATATTGTAGCCAGGCTTTGGGCAGTCAGGATAGGAGTTTGTCACTGTTGTAGCCATTGTATTTATATGGCAAGTCCAGTTCAGTTTCTGGGCAATGGCAATACAAGCATGTCGATGGTGGGGATTCAGTGATGGTATTATCATTGAATGTCAAAGGGTGATGCTTTAATTCTCTCGCTGGAGCTAGGCATTGCCTGGCACTTGTGTGGCACAAATTTTACTTGCCACTTCTGAGCTGAATATTGTCCAGATATTACTCAATTGGACATGGACTACTTCAGAGTCTGAGGAGATGTAAATGATGCTGAGCAATCATCAGCAAAAATCATCACTTCTGACCTTATGATGGAGGGAAGGTCATTGATGAAGCAGCTGAAGGTGGTTGACCCGAGGACATGACCCTGAGGAACTCCTGCAGAGATGACCCAATCCTTGACCTGGTCAGATGCATCCTTGATGTCACAGGCAGTCACTCTCACCTCTAGAGTTCAGCTTTCTGGTCCTTGCTGACACAGAAAATGCTGGAAAAACTCACAGCTGTAGTGGCATCTACAGAGAGAGAAACAGAGTTAATGTTTCCATCCAATAAGACTCTTCTTAAGAAGTAGAAGTGGTTGACAAGTGGTGATTTTTTTTTTATAAATATTTTTGAAAAAATAGAGGAGGAACAAGGGAAACAGATAGTGTGGAGGCCTCATGTAGAAGATAAAAGGCTTGGACAGGATGGAATTTGTCAAATGTGCCCAAGAAAGTTTCCTAAATCACTATGGAGAGGGCCCTACTCAGGAGCGTGCAACACTGGACCTCCTCTTAGGAACTGAGGTCAGGCAAGTGACTGAAGTGTCAGTCAGAAAGCGCTTTGGGTCCAGTGACCATAACTCTCTTAGTTTTAACACAGTCATGAGAAAAGACAGGACAGGTCCACTGGTTAAGGTGCTAAACTGGAGCAGGGCTAATTTTGGAGCCATTAGGCAGGATCTAGCAGTGGTCGATTGAGTGAATCTGTTTGAAGGAAAAGGAATGACTGGGTTTTAAAACTGTGATATCAAGAAGCCAGGGACAATATGTCCCTGTTAGGGTGAAGGGAAAAGCTGGCAGGTTTAGGGATCCCTGGCTGACGAGGGATATTGAGGTTCTGGTCAGGAAAAAGAAGGCATACATTGGATTTAAGCTATTGGGGTCAAGTGAATCCCTAGACGACTGCAAAAAGTGTAGGAGCACACTTAAGAGGGAAATCAGAGGAGCAAAAAGAAGGAATGAGATGGATCTGGCAGATAAGGTGAAAGATGATCCCAAGAGGTTCTATAGCTACATTAAGAGTAAAAGGGTGGCTAGGGAGAGAATAGGTCCCCATAAAGATCAGCATGGCCGTCTATATGTGGAGCCACAGGAGATGTGGGAGATTTTTAATGAATATTTCTCCTTCATGTTTACTGAAGAGAGAATCATGGATGCTAAGGAAATAAGGACAACATGTGGGGATGTTTTGGACTGCATACACACTACCAAAGAGGTGGTGTTTGCAGAATTAAAGCACATTAAGGTGGATAAATCCCCTGGGTCTGATCAAGTCCATGTTGGGACATTGTGGGAATCTAGGGAAGAAATTGCAGAGGCCCTTGCAGAGATTTTTGCTTCATCTTTAGCCACTGGTGAAGTTCCAGAAGACTGGAGGGTGGTTAATGTTGTTCCAATGTTTAAGAAAGGTAGCAAAGACAAGGTAGGGAACTACAGGCCTGTGAGCCTGATATCAGTGGTAGGCGAGTTATTGGAGAGGATACTGAGGGACAGGATCAACCAACATTTGGATAGTCAAGGTCTAATTAGGGATAGTCAGTAAGGATTTGTGCGCGGGAAGTCATGTCTGACAAATCTTCTGGAGTTTTACAAAGAGGTAACCAAGAGGATGGATGAGGGTAGGGCAGTGGATGCTGTCTATATGGACTTTAGTAGGGCCTTTGACAAGGTCCTGCACAGCAGGCTAGTCATGAAGGTTAGATCGAATGGAATCCAGGGAGATCTAGCTAATTGGATTCAATTCTGAGGACGAGTCGCCAGACCCGAAATGTTAACTCTGTTTTTTCCTTCACAGATGCTGCCAGACCTGCTGGGTTTTTCCAGCAACTTTGTTTTTGTTGTAATTGGATTCAAAATTGGCTCGATGGTAGGAAGCAGAGAGTAATGGTTGAAGGTTGTTTCTCGGACTAGAGGCCTGTGACTAGTGGTGTGCCACAGGGGTTGGTGTTGGGACCTTTGTTCTTTGCTATTTAGATAAATGGTCTGGATGTAAATGTACAAGATATGATTGGTAAATTTGCAGATGATACAAAATTAGGAGGTATCATTGATAGCGAGGAAAGTTATCAAAAATTACAGAGGGATCTTGATCAGATTGGGAAGTGGGCTGAAGATTGGCAAATGCAATTCAATACAGATGAGTGTGAGGTGTTGCATTTCGGAAAGTCAAATCAAGGTAGGAATTATACAGTAAATGGTAAGGTCCTGAGGAGCATTGTGGAACAGAGGGACCTCGGAGTACAATTACATAGTTTGTTGAAAGCGGCGTCACAGGTAGACAGGGTGGTGAAGAAGGTATTTAGCATGCTGGCCTTCATCGGTCAAGGCACTGAGTATAGGAGTTGGGATGTTATGTTACAGTTGTATAAGTCACTGGTGAGGCTGCACTTGGAGTATTATGTACAGTTTTGGTCACCCTGTTATAGGAAAGACATAGTTAAACTGGAAATTGTGTAAAGAAGATTTACAAGGATGTTGCCAGGACTAGTAGGCCTGAGTCATAGGGAGAGGTTGGCCAGGTTAGGACTTTATTCCTTGGAATGTAGGAAATTGAGGGGTGACCTTATTGAGGTGTATAAAATCATGAGACGCATAGATAGGATGAATGCAAATAATCTTTTTCCCAGGGATGGGGAATTGAAAACTAGAGGGCATAGGTTTAAGGTGAGAGGGGAAAGATTTAAGAAGGACCTGAGGGGGCCACTGGAACTAACTGAGTGGGCACCATGGTCAGCATGGGCCAGTTTGGGCTGAAGGGCCTGTTTCCATGCTGTATTACTCTGACTCTATAAAAGGTTCTCAATTTTGATGAAAGAGAAATCAAACTGTAAATATACATAAATTAAAGTGTGAAAGCGAAAATGTGTCCTTTCTGCTGAGAGTAAAGCAAACAAGACATAAAGAAGACGAGGCAGTGGGGTGGGGGAATGTTTCGTTTTAAACAAAGGACAGAAGTCATGCAGTCGGGGTCTGAACTTCTGGAATCCAAGTTGAGCTCTAAATGGAAAAATAAGGTGTTGCTCCCCTTTCTGATGAAGGGTCTAGGCCCAAAACGTCAGCCTTTCTGCTCCTATGATGCTGCTTGGCCTGCTGTGTTCATCCAGCTCTGTACCTTGTTGTCTTGGATTCTCCAGCATCTGCAGTTCCTACTATCTCTGTTGCTCCTCCAGTTTGTGTTGTGGTTCATTGGAGCATAGCAGCATGCCCAGGTCAGAAATGTTCGCGTGAGAGCAAGGCACTGAAATGACAAGCCACTGGGAGTTCAGGGTCATTTCCACAGCCAGAATGGGGCTGTTCTGCAAAGTGTTCACCCAGAATGCATTTTGCCCTGTCAATGTAGAAGAGACTGCATTGTGAGCAGGGAATACAGTAAATGGAATTGAAAAAAGTATCAGTAACTTGCTCCTTCATGTGGAAAATGTGTTTTGAGGCCTTGAGCAGTGAGGAGGGAAGAGATGAATGGGCAAGTGTTACACCCATTCTGAGTACAGACCCAGAGTCCTTATCCAGTCCTCATATGAAAAACCCTTCAACTCCAGGATTGTTCTTGTAAACCTCCTCTAGAAACCCTCCAAAACCAGCACCTCCTTCCTTAGATACAGGGCTCAACGCTGCTCTCAACTTTCCAAATGTAGTCTGACCAGAGCCTTCTACAGCCTCAGCAGTACATTCCCTGCCCTTGTATTCTAGCCCTCTTGAAATGAATGCTAACATTGTATTTGCTTTCCTAACTGCCAACTGAATGTGTCACGATGTGGAAGTGCCGGTGTTGGACTGGGGTGGACAAAGTTAGAGGTCACACGACACCAGGTTATAGTCCAACAGGTTTATTTGGAATTACACAAGTTTTCAGAGCGCAGCCCCTTCATCAGGTGCAGTGAGAGATCAGGGCACACCGACACAGAGTTTATAGGCAGAGAGATCAAGGGCAGGGAGATCAAAAGATCCCCATACAACTGGTGTGAGTGGAGTGTTGGATAATAAGTGCCTGCAGGTGACCAAGAGTGATAGTTGGTAAATAGCCAGCGAAGGGATGCCCCTATAATCTGATTAATTGAGGCAAAGAGATAATTACAAAAAATTAAAAGTAAGGTGATGCAAGAGACAAACTAAATGACTGGAATTGCATGCCGAATTCAAAACTGTACAAACTAATTAAGGTAGAGAGATTATAACAATTTATCACGGTAATGCTGTCAAAACAGGACAGTAAGGAAGATCTTACAGATACCGAACCGTGTGATGGGGTCACCTGTAACATGACAAGAATTGAAGATCACGGTTAAGGCCGTCTTTATGGGTACAGAACTTGGCTGAGTTTTTGCTTGGTGATTCTGCATTGTGGGTATCTCGAATTCTGCCTTGGAGGACACTTACCGAAGATTGGAGGCTGAATGCCCTTGACCGCTGAAGTGTTCCCTGACTGGGAGGGAACGCTCCTGCTTGGCAATTGTTGCACAGTGTCCATTCATCCATTGTCGTAGCGTCTGCATGGTTTCGTCAATTTACCATGCCTCAGGGCATCCTTGCCTGCAGGGTGAGGTAGACAGCGTTGGCCAAGTCACATGAGTATCTGCCGTGTATGTGGTGGGTGGTGTTCCCACGTGCGATGGTAGGGTCCATGTCGATGATCTGACATGTCTTGTGGAGGTTGCCATGACAGCGTTGTGTGGTGTTGTGGTCGATGTTGTCCTGAAGGCTGGGTAGTTTGCTGTGAACAATGGCCTGTTTAAGGTTTGGCGGTTGTTTGAAGGTGAGAAGTGGAGGCATGGGGAGGATCTTGGTGAGATGCTCGTCATCATCGATAACAAGTTGAAGGCTGCGAAGAATATGGCGTAGTTTCTCCACACTGGTGAAGTGACTCAACAAATGATCCCTGTCATACACTGCAGGCAAGGATCCTTTGAGGCATGGTATATTGGTGAGACCATACAGACGCTATGACAATGGATGAATGGACACCGTGAAACAATTGCCAGACAGGAACATTCTCTCCCAGTCAGGGAGCACTTCAGCGGTCAGGGACATTCAGCCTCTGATCTTCAGGTAAGCATCCTCCAAGGTAGAATTCGAGATACACAACAATGCAGGATTGCGAGCAGAAACTGATAGCCAAGTTCTCTACTCATGAGGTCGGCCTCAACCATGATCTTGGGATTATGTCATACTGTTCTATATTTGTAAAATCTTCCGCACTATGCTGTTTGACACCATCACCATGATAAATTGTTATGATCTCTCTACCTTAATTAATTTGTACAGTTTTGAATTCGGCATGCGATTCCAGTCATTTAGTTTGTCTCTAGCACCACCTTAGTTTTTAATTTTTTTGTAATTATCTCTCTGCCTCAATTAATCAGATTATAGGGTCATCCCTTTGCTGGTTATTTACTGTCTATCGCTCTTGGTCACCTGCAGGCACTTATTACCTGACACTCCACTCACACCAGTTGTACAGGGATCTTTTGATCTCCCTGCCCTTGATCTCTCTGCCTATAAACTGTGTCTGTGTGCCCTGCTTTCTCACTGCACCTGATGAAGGGGCTGTGCTCTGAAAGCTTGTAATTCCAAATAAATCTGTTGGACTGTAACATGGTGTAGTGTGAGTTCTAACTGAACCTGCATGTTAACCTTAAGAGAATCCTGAACGGGAATTCCCAATACCTTTGCGCTTCAGATTTCTGAAGCCTTTCCCCATTTAGAAAATAGTCTTTTGCCTCTATTCTTCCCACCAAAGTGCATAACCTCACACTTTCCCATGTTGTATTCCATCTGCCACTACTCTGCCCACTCTTCCCTCCTGTTCAGTTCCTTTTGCAGCCTCCCTGCTTCTTTAACTCCACCTGTCTTTGTGTCATCTGCAAACTTAGCAACAGTGCCCTCAGTTCTTTCGGCCAGATTGTTAATGTATAATATGAATAGTTGTGGTCCCAATACTGACTCCTGTGGAACTCCACTAGTCACCAGCTGCCATCCTGAAAAAGACTCCTTTACCCCAACTCTTTGCCTTATGCCAGTCAGCCAACCCTCTAACTGTGCTAGTACCTTGTCCCTAATACCATGTGCTTTTATCTTACTTAGCAGCCTCCCATGTGGCACCTTGTCAAAGGCCTTCTGGAAATCCAAATAGACCACACCCACTGGCTCTCCTTTGTCTAACCTGCTCATTACCCTGCCGAAGAATTCTAACAGATTTGACAGGCAAATAATGGCCTCTTAAAATCTTGGCAACTTGAGACCTTTCAACTTCCCCAGCACTTTCTCCTGAGTGATAGTCACTACCCTTACCTCTGCCCTCCGACTCTCTTCAACTTCTGCTATGCTGCTGGTGTCTTCCACTGATGCAAAATACTGAGTCAGTTCCTCTGCCATATGTTTGTTCCCATTACTACTTGTCCAGGCTCATTTTCTAGTGATCCAATATCCACTCTCTTGCCTCTTTGTATGTTTAAAAAAAAAACTTGCAGTCTTCTTTTATTTTTCTAGCCAGGTTACCCTTCTATTTCATCCTCTTGCCCTGCTTCCCTGCTCCCCCACCCCCAAACCTCCATCCTTACTGCTTTTTTACTTATGCTCTGCTGGTTTTAAAAACCTTCCCAATCCTCTGGCTTCCCATTAATCTTCACCACATTGCATGCTTTTTCTTTGCTTTTACGACTTCCCTGATGAGCCTCAGTTGACTCATCCTTCTCTGAATAAGTTTCTTCTATCTTAGGATGAATTTCTGCTGTGCCTCCCGAATTACCCCCAGAAACTCCTGCCATTACTGCTCCACTGTCTTCCCTGCTAGGCTCCCCTTCCAATCAACCCTGACCAGCTCCTCCCTCATGTCTTTGTAGTTACCTTGACTCAATTGTAATACCCTTGCATTTGATTCCAGTTTCTCCCTCTCAAACTGCAGGGTGAATTCTATCATATATGGTCACTGCCCCATAGGGCACTTTGAGCTCCCTAATCAAGTCTGCCTCATTACACATCACTAAATCCAGAATTGCCTGTTCCCTCATGGGTTCTACCACAAGCTGTACCAAAAAGAAATCCATCTCGTAGACATTCCACAAATTCTTTTTCTTGAGATCAGCTGCCAGCCTTATTTACCCAGTCCACCTGCATATTGAAGTTCCCCCATGATTATTGTAATAGTGCCTTTCTTACTTGTCTTTTCTATCTCCTGATTTATTTTCTTCCCCACATCCTGCCTACTGCTAGGAGGTCTGTACCCAACTCCTGTCAGGATCTTTTCTCCTTTGTCTTTCCTCAACTCTAACCACACAGATCTACACCTTCCAACTCCATATCACTTCTTACTTATGTTTTGATTTCACTTCTTACTAATAAGGTAACCCTGCCTGCTCTGCCCATTTCCTTGCCCTGTCGATTGGACATTTATCCATGAATATTTAGTTCTCAGCCCGAATCCCCTTGTAGCCACATCTCAGTGATATCCACACCATCGCACCCATCAGTTTCAATCTGAACTACAAGCTTGTTGATCTTATTTTGTGTACAGCATGCATTTAAGTACAACCTCCTCAGTCCTCCGTTTTTCCTGCCCCACTTCTCACAATTGTCCCCTTATTTGCTGTGCCTGAAGTTAGATTCCTGATCTTTTCCACGCTCTCTGTCCTATTACTTGTTCCACGCATTCTAATAACCTCTGCTGAGTCCTCTTCCCCTGCCCCCACTATCTTTTTCTATAATCTTCCAAACAATTGAACACCCAACTATTTAGTTTAAAGCCTTATCCACAACCCCAATTATGTGATTCACCAGGTCTCTGGTCCCAGCATGATTCGGGTTAAGCCTGTCCTATCGGAACAGCTTCTTCCTTTCCCAGTCCTGGTGCCAATATCCCATGAATTCAAAGCCATTTCTCCCACATCAGTCTTTGAGCCACATATTTGCCTTTTTAATCTTTTTGACCCCTGTGCCAATTTGCCTGTGGCAGTAACCCAGAGATTATTACTTATTTGGTTCTGCTTTTTAATTTAGCCCTAGATGCTCATTCCCCCAGCAGAGCCTCCTTCCTCTTCCTACCTACATGGGCCACAAATGAGTCTTTCCCCTCCCACTCCAAGTTCCTCTGCAGGCCAGGTGAGAGATCCTGAACCCGGGCACCAGGCAGGTAACACAACCCTCGGGGCTCTCGATCCTGGCAACAGAGAACAGTGTCTATTCCCCTGACCATACTATCCCTGATTACAACCACATTTCTCTTTTCTCTTTTCCCCCGCTTGAATGGCTCCCTGTACCATGGTGCTCTGGTCATCCTCCCTACTGTCCCCCACTCTTGTCTACACAAGGAGAAGAATCTCCAACACAGCAGGCCTGGCAGCATCTGTGAAGGTAAAATCAGAGTTAACATTTCGGGTCCTTAGAGGCAGGGTCACTGGAATGTTAACTCTGATTTATTTTCTTCACAGATGCTGCCAGACCTGTTGAGCTTTTCCAGCAACTTCTGTTTTTGTTTCTGATTTATAGCATCCGCAGTTCTTTCAGTTTTTATTGAGAAGAATCTCAAACCTGTTAAACAAGCTCAAGGGCTAAGGCTCCTTCACTACCTCTTAGATCTCTCCATCTGCCTCACTTGTAGTCACACTCTCCTGTCCCTGGCCACTGATCGAATTCGAGGTAGTTAATCTTAGAGGTATGACTGCCTCCTGAAAGAGAGTCAAGGTAAACCTCTTTCCCCCTCCCTGACATGTCGCAGTGTTTGAAGCTCAGACCCCAGCTCATTAACTCTGAGCCAGAGTTCCTCATGTGACCAACACTTATTACACATGTGGTCGACACGGTGGCTCAGTGGTTAGCACTGCTGCCTCATAGCGTCAGGGACCCGGGTTTGATTCTAGCCTCAGGTGACTGTCTGTGTGGAGTTGCACATTCTCCCCGTGTCTGTGTGGGTTTCTGCAGGGTGGTCTGCTTTCTGCCCATGTTAACTCCCACAGTCCAAAGATGTGCAACTTACAGTGGATGGGCCAGGCTAAATTGATAGTGTTCAGGAATGTGCAGGCTAGGCTGGTTAGCCATGTGGAACGCAGGGTTACAGGGGTAGGAGGTGGCTCTGGGTGGGATGTTCCTCAGAGGGCCAGCGTGGACTGATGGCTTGCTTCCTTACAAAGGTATTCTATGAGCTTCCTGAGGAAGTGGTCAATGCAGGTACAGTTACAACGTTTAGAAGGCATTTGGATAAGTACATGAATAGGAAAGGTTTGGAGGGATGTGGGCCGGGGCAGGCAGGTGGGACTAGTTTAGTTTTGGGGTTATGGTTGGCACGGACTGGTTGGACCGAAGGGTCCGTTTCTGTGCTGTGTGACTTTTGACTCTGAGTGGTCCTTATGAACCACAATAGAGTCCACCAGCTCCCACATCGTGCAGGTACAGCACATCGTTTCACTGTACACATATTTTATTCAATTAATTCTTTGTTTTTTTTTAAAGTTTCTGACTAGTGCTTTAGTTTGCAACCTGTAAATATTTTCCTTGTTTAACTTCCATCTGAAAGTAATCTATAATAGGTACGAGTTTGACTATCACCAACCAATGACCTCTCAGTTTTCTGTGATGTCACTGTCTGTTTCGTGCAGGGCCCCTGACTGCGGCTTCATTTTATCCCGTTTTAAAAATCCTTCCAAAGAATGAACTAAAAAAGGAAGCAAAAAGCACCTCTTCCCCGAATTCCCATGCTGCCTCCAAATTCCCTGAGTTAAACTCGGTCGGGCTGGGTCTGACTCTGGATGGGATCTGTCCTTCCTGACCATGTGCAATTTGCTGATTGTATACTTTCAACAGGCCTGCTCTTAAATACGGCTGAGGTGACTGACATTCATGAGTTATATCATTGCCAGAAAGCAAACGAACTGTGAGCAAATCACATCATTCTACTCCTTTGGTTTGGAATCTTGTCCCTGTTTGTCTATGATAACAAGGTGTACAGCTGGATGAACACAGCAGGCCAAGCAGCATCAGAGGAGCAGGAAGGCTGACGTTTCAGGCCTAGACCCTTCTTCAGAAACAGATTCTTCAGCACCTGCAGTTCCTACTATCTCTGAAACAATTTTAACCCCACTGCGAAGCCTCCTCTGATGCTGCTTGGCCTGCTGTGTTCATCCAGCTCTACACCTTGTTATCTCAGATTCTCCAGCATCTGCAGTTCCTACTATCCCTGTTTGTCTATGTTTACCACTCCTGATATTTATATAAAACTGTCTGCCTTGTGAAGGAATCTGCATTTGGTTTAGGATTTAAAGGGGGTGTAGTTTATGTTTTCATATTTTAATTATTAATTCATTTTGTCACTTATTAAAGGATAATAAATGTACTTTGTATTATAATAAATGAATTCTGTTTTCTTGTTTATTACTGAACCTGGTGGGAATTTCTTTTGTCTCAGTTAATGAGCAAAATGAGATAAATTCACCATCTTAGTGACTGGTCACTTGTACATTCTTAATGGCCTGTGGAACAATGGGGCCTGATTTCCAGCACACTCTCTACTGAACAGGGTGAACACATCTGACACACAATCTATGGTCTTTTGTGCATCTTGTTACCATATGTTTCAGGAAGGTGGATCAAATGGTGTTTTAGCTCCAAGACGACTGGGTGATGGAAGAGTGAAAGACGGAAATGGGGTGAGCATGAGTGACTGGACACTGTGCAGATGTTTGAGACTACCTGGTTCCTCATGAATCAATAAAAGTATCGATATGTCAACGCTCCAGTGCAGTAAAATCCCAACAAACCGAGGACCCACAATTCGGTTCAGGCCCAGGCAAGCCTGTGTACTGACCCAGCAGGTGTTAGTGAGGATGCCAGCATATTTCTGTCAACTGCTGTTACTGAGAGCAATCCTCGCTCTTCAATGATTTTGACAGCCAGCAGGTCAGCATTGACACACACCTGTATGCATCTGCTGCTTGTCACTCAGCTACACCCTCTTGGATTTTAGCCCTAAATCTGTTTCCAACATACCAGCTGAGTATTTTCATGATTCCAAGCACTTGGCTGCTGTGTTTGTTTATAAACTGTCAAGGAGTTGTGATGTTCGCATATACCATAAGTTGTATTGTAAATTAGTGAGACAGGAAGGACAACTTCGCCAATATTGTTAAATCAAAGATCTGCATGTCATCTTTTAAATGAAAAGCCACTAATTTCCTTGCATCAGTTATTTTTGTTTAGGAGTCAGTTTAATGCATATAACTCAGCATGTGTGATAAAGAAATTCTTGGAAGATGCTGTATAACGATTGAATGTTTAATTATACCGGCTGATGTGCTACTTAGTATTCATGTTCTGTCTTTGCTGAATTGATGGATCTTAGGCAACGTAATAGTTGAGACCAATAACTGGTTTCAATGTCTCCAGGTTAAGGGGTGGGGAACAGGGAGGAAATCACGAATTTTGTTTATGATTTGTTGTCCACTACTGGAAAGTACATCCCTGCGGGTCAAGATGAGATTGAATTAGGCCAGGGATTTCACGCATTGAAGAGATTGAAGAGTTACTTGCTAGAACAACAGCTGACATTAATGTGGTGCCTTTAATGTAGCAACATATCTTGAGTGCACATTGGGTTACAATACAGAGTGATGCCAACTGCATGTTTAATGTCTATATTGGCTGAGGTCACCATGAAGGGCCCACTTTCTCAACCTTGTCCCTTGCTTGAGGTGTGGTAACCCTCCAGGTCAAACTCCCCATAAGCCCACCTAACGCCCCCACCAACCCCCCATACGCCCCCATACCCCCACATACCCCCACTCGCCCCACCCAGTGAGAGAGCAGTCCCATGGCCCCCTGGGACTATGGCGACTTTCATTTACAGCAAATCATCCTGGGCACTTCCTAGGACCATTATCGTACAAAGCTTTGGCAACAAGGAGAGTTACTGAGACAGCTTAACAAAAGCTTGGTCGAAGGGTAGGTTTCAAGGAGTGAGTTAAAGGAGGGAAGGTAAAAGACCGAGGTTTACAGAAGGAATTCCAGGGCTAAGGGCCCATAGATCTAAAGGTGCAATTTGTCAATGTCCAAGAAGGTAGCACCTTCAGGCATGATGGTTCAATATCCTCCTCCTTAGCCGTGTTTCAATGAATATTAAAACATTGCACTCTGCACTCTGGCTAACCTATGGAGCTGGCAGCATGTGTTTATCTTTTGTCTGTAATTTGCCAATTAATTGTGGCTGTACCTTTAAGAGATCATTATTTAGTTGAGTTGGAAGGTGTGCTGACATAGTTAATGATGTAAGTATGACAATCTGAATATTGAGAGAGAATTTCCTACTCTCTCTTCAGGAAAATGTTCCAAATAGTTTCCAACTGTTCAGCAGCTGGGATAAACCTGAGCTGAGAGGCTCGTATGAATGGTCTCCATCCGGCATTCACAATGTTAGAACAGACATGCTTCTGATTAACAAATATGACAGGAATTTTTAAGAGTTTACTACATATTTGCAATAAAAATTAAATAATCCTTTCAATGTTTCCACTTCCTTCACAATCATTCCACTTCCTTTGGGATCTGTTCTGATTCTTCCAGGTTTCCATTCCCTGCTCCCTGACTAAGGCCCTCCTCTTGTGTGGGATTTTATATTTTCTTTCTTTCTTCTTGGTAATATCTCCGGTGTCTGGTATAAAGCAAGTTTGAAATGTGATAATTGTACTCTACAAGGGATTTTAGAAGGGGAGAACTTTGAAGAGAGGGGGAGAGAGAGATTGTCCACTGAGAAGACAAAACACCCCTGAAAGGAATAATCTTTAGGAGAGCAAATGCACCTAAAATGATGTTAGAAAAGTATATTCCAATGCAACAGTTAGGGCACAAATTCCAGCTGGTTCTAATTTCTTCAGTAATGCAAAGATACACTGTTTCCTAACATTGTTTCCAACTCTGTCCAAGTAATTATGCCCATCACATTTTGTGTCTATACTGTAATATCTTTCCAAAGCTGTAATGTAATTTGAAACCAAGAGAATCTCTCAACTATCCAGCATTCAGTATCTTGGAGTCAGTGTCCTAGACAGCAGTCTAGACCTTTTTTAGGTTTCTTATGTCATGTGTTGATAGAAACCGCAATAGTAATGTCTATATAGTCTCTCACAATAGGCACAATGCAATCTGCACACTATAGTGTCTCTCAACACAGGTGAAAAGAAAGACAGGCACATCCTCAGACAATCCAAAGTATTTCACCGCCAAAGAAGTACTTTAGAAGTTTCAACAAACACTGCAAACAATTTCCAGACAGCAATGTCTCAAGAACAGCAATAAAATAAATGACCAGTAATTTGTTTTAATGGTGTTCGCTGAGGAAATTATGTTAGACAAGGAAATATTTCCCCCTGGCACTAGTCCCTGAATGTAAACTCTACCTGCCCTGCTCTCCCACAGTTCTTTAAGCGTAACCATGATACTGTGCATCAGTAACCAATCACCTCACATATTGAGTAGCCACTCAGCCAGATGACCAGTGTTCACGGGACGACAGTTAGCAAAAATCAGAAGAAAATACTAAACTCATTACTGTGCAAGGCACAGAACTCTGGGCTCTAATGAGCCCAATGTAGAAATCTCTGAGCTTGTGACATGATACAGATTGCAGATCATTTGGGTCATTGCACAGAATGCAGAACTCCCAATTTATTACACAGTTCGCTGTACTGCAGAACACTGGATCCTTATAAAGTGCAGGTTTTAAGCATACCACAGGGCTCATTACACTGTGTAAGATACAGAACTCCTTGCTTACTACAGAGTGCTCTACTTGTTATTGCAGAAACCTGATCAAAGCATGTAGACTTCAGTCAAGTGTCATTGGATTAGAGTGGCCATCGAGTTGACATTTTTCATCGCCCAAGGCAGCTAAAGCAACAATTGTATCTACACAGCAGTTAGTCAAGGGTGGAGGTTTAAACCTGGAATCTTGCTGGTGGGAACATCTCAGTATTGTGTGAACTATTAGAATAAACTAGCTCCATTTAAGTGACTTTTATTTCAAAATCCTCATCTGCGTGTTGCTCTTGTATTGTAGATTTGTGGTGTAATTATTGGTACAATTGCTTTGATTCTGTGTCCATTAATGATGAGGTTAGTATCTTAAGGACCATATTTCCCAAATTCCTGCCGCCAGTACAAACTGATACCTTTATCACTTATCCAGGTAACAGCACTCCACCTCACAGAATACAATGGCTTCAAATTGTAAATATTGTCTTTAGATGAAAGTCGTCAACTCGTACTCATTCATTAAAAGATTGGACCTTTAAATACTTATCGGAATTTGGCAGCTATTGCTGTGAAAATAGGACATGCATTATCCTTCCCCTGATTCCTATGATCAATCCGAGCACTCTGGGAGACACTGTACTATTTCTTCGTCAGGTGGATCTGAAGATTCCATAAAATATGTGCAGCATTGTCAGGTTTGTAACGTCTCCGTGGGTAGTGAC
Organism: Rhincodon typus; assembly: GCF_021869965.1. Taxonomy (NCBI): domain Eukaryota; kingdom Metazoa; phylum Chordata; class Chondrichthyes; order Orectolobiformes; family Rhincodontidae; genus Rhincodon; species Rhincodon typus. Next base: position 764,601 of record NC_063343.1, read on the forward strand.
CAGAGTATAGTGCTGCTGCTGCTAACCAGATGTTTCAGGCCAAGATGACCTGGTCAGCTGAGTGAGATAATGTTGTTCCATTCATTTAGCTGAATGAGGCCAGCTAATTGACATTCTTTCTTTTCAGAATGCAACACAAGCAGCAACTTACTGTAATGTAGCACCTTTTAGCACAGAAAAAAAAACATCTCCAGGCAAATCACAGGAATGTTTTCAAAAGAAAGCTTGATCCTAGGCCATATCTGGAGATATTAGGTCAGTTGGTCACATAGAAGGAGCCTCTTAAAGAAGGGAAGTGAGGTAGAGACACAGAGGCTGACCGACAGAATGCCAGGCTGAGTTTGCGGAAGGAACAGCTGTCAATGTCGAACGAGTGTTCAAATTGTAGGAGTGCGGAAATCTTGGAGGTTTATAGGTCAGGAGAAAATGTCAGATTTAGGCATGATGTAACGTGGATTAGAAGAAGCATGAAGTACAGCGCTCTCTATGCAATGGTTTTCGAATGTTTCGGTGTGGGACTTCCCTGCTAATATTGACACCCAGCAAGTAGTGACATACCATGTGAACTTGCCCCTTTCCTGCCCCCAGCCTGCCTAAATTATGAAAAATACTTAGAACTATTCAAAGGAAAACAGTGACATCGTGAGGAAATGTTTTCTTACAATCTGACAAGTGATGGATAAGTCAACACTTTCTCTAGCTGAACTTTGGTGATAAACACTCACCACTTTGTGCAGCTTTCCATCTTGATCCTGGCTGTTTTAATCAGGTTGACCAAACTGGTGTAGCCTTCTGTAATTGTAATCAGGAGTGCCAGCTTTGAACCCATTGTCCTATCCTCATTGAGGAAGTAAACCTCCATCCGCAACTCTCAGACTCTCCGTGGTTAAATTCCAACCTGGTCATAGAATCTGCCTCTCGTATTCTGTCCTAGACCAATCATTAAACGTACATTGAATTATTTTCTGTAAATGGGTGATGATCACAAGAGGATGCTGGATTAAGGTTGTGGGCAGATGGGGGAGGAGAAGAATTTCTGTGTGAAATGAGGGCAGATGGGCACAGCGAGAGGTGAAAGGGGATATGGACAATGGCTGAATGAACCATGAGGAGTGGAAATCTACTGCAGCAATACAATATCCTATGCTTTTTTGCTTAAAAGCAAACTGGCAGCACTGAAGCAAGTAGGTAACCTGGATGACAAAGGTGGCATCTAGATCAAACAATAAGTAGCAATCTTTTTAAGATCTGCAGCTGCATATCCTCACAATGGGGATAAAGGGCAGGAATGTGGTACACTTGCATTCAAAGGCAAAAGATCAGTCAAGAAACTTGTGTACGATTAGCGAAGAGAGGTAGTTGTGGCAATTAGTGTAATTTCCATGAGGCAAATGCTTTGCTCTGCTAGAGAAGACAGTTAATGATCTCATCAGATCAACAAAGATAAATTATTTGTTCCCTTTAATTAATCACATTAGTGTTCAGTAGGGATTAAAATGACAGTGCCAGGGATTGTTGGGAGACATGCCTATTGGAGGGATGGGCTTCAAAGAAATCCATCCTTGGCTCCAGAGTAAGAGAATCCTGAAGTCTTCCTTAAAGCCTGTGAAGACTATCTTGAAGAACTGAGCTATGCCAAGTGGTCTCCTACGCTACTGCCAGTCTCCATTTTAGGGAAAGATTTGATACAATGCAGCCCTAACCAAATTCCTTGGGTGTGCCAAGAATGTTAAGATCAGACAAGCTTCCAAAAGAGCTGATTCATCCAACAGGAGTGCTTTGACCTTCAAACTTTAGGAGATAATTTGGAAGCCATGTCAGCAACCTGCTTGCAAAAGGGATGAAAAATGACATTTCTTAAGGTCTGCAGGGTCTGGTTGAAATCATCGGGTCCTCTCTCCCACACACCATGGAGCAACCAGGCTAGGTTTCAACTTCATGAGGCACTCCTCACTTTGAAAGGCAACTTCTCTGGCCTTTCTAACCTCCCCTGATTGCTCGTGGGAGTATTAGGAAGCAAGCCCATTGCTTATGTACCTGGTGGTGACACAGACTGCTGAAGGATCCTCTTGGAACACTCAAACCTGGGATCGATTCCACCTTGGTCCAAAATGTGTCTCGGTATTACAGGCAGGGAGCCCCTGGTGTCCTTGGCCACCTTTGTACAGCATCAGGTTAATTTTGAGAATAGCACTGAGAGGCACTAGATGCTAGCACAGTGAAAATAGAAGCATTTGCTGCTAATATATATGCAAGGTCAGAAGTCACATGACACCAGGTTATAGTCCAACAGGTATGTTTGAAATCATAAGCTTTTGGAGTCCTGACAAAGGAGCAGTGCTCAAAGCTTGTGATTTCAAATAAACCTGTTGGACTATAACCTGGTGTCATGTGACTTCTGACCTTGTCCAATCCAATTCAACACTGGTACCTCCAGATCATCAATTATACATGCACATAGCAAAACTTCTTTGCTATATGAAGTCCAGTGTTCAGAAGAACTCTTTTTATAGTATTTGAAGAGAATATTTGATAGTCAGTTTGTGATGAGACTGACAAATTCCTCTATACTTCATTCCTGAACTGCTGCCTCATCAAACAGATGCTCTCTGAAATCTAATGGAGGGAGACCATATAATAGCCTGTTTAAAAAAAAAACGAGAGAGCTGCGCATGCTGTAACATAAATTTCTGGAAAAGCTCAGCAGGTCTGGCAGCATCTGTGAAGGAAAAAACAGAGTTAATGTTTCGGGTCTGGTGACCCTTCCTCAGAACTGTCACCGGACCCAAAACGTTAACTCTGATTTTTCCTTCACATATAAAAGTCCGTGTTCTCTGATGGAAGGTTACCTCTTGCTTAGTTCATGTGATATGGTCTTATCCAACATTATACAGACCAACATAAGAATGATCTGAAGGATTATAAAATCATGAGGGGCATAGTCATGGGGCTCTGCCGCATTGAAACAGACTCTTTGGTCCAAGTCATCCATGCCAACCAAATATCTTAAACTAATCCAGTCCCATTTTCCAGCATTTGGCCCATATCCTTCTTAAACCCTTCCTATTCATGTACCCATCCAGATGCCTTTTAAATGTTGTAATTGTACCAGCCTCCACCACTTCGTCTAACAGCTCATTCCATACACGCACCACCGTCTGCGTGAAAAAGTTGCCCCTTAGGTCCCTCTTAAATCTTTCCCCTCTCACCTTAAACCTATGCCCTCTACTTCTGGACTTTTTCCCACCCCGCCCCACCAAACCAGGGAAAAGACCATGACTATTTACCCTATCCATGCCCCTCATTATTTTACAAACCTCTATAAGGTCACCCCTCAGCCTTCAAAACTCCAGGGAAAATAGCCCCAGCCTATTCAGCCTCTCCCTATTGCTCAAACCCTCCAATCCTGGCAACATTCTTGTAAATCTTTTCCGCACCCTTTCAAATTTCACAGTATCCTTCCTATAGGAGGGAGACCAGAATTGTACGCAGTATTCCAAAAGTAGCCCTAACCAATGGATAGAGTGAATAGCCAAGGTCTCTTTCCTAGGGTAGGGGAGTCCAAAACCAGAGGGTATAGGTTTCACGTGAGAGGGGAAATGTATATAAAAGAGACCCGAGGGGGAAATCTTTCATGCAGAGGGTGGTGTGTGTGTATGGAATGAGCTGCCAGAGGAAGTGGTGGAGGCTAGTACAATTACAACATTTAAATGGCATCTGGATGGATACATGAATAGGAAGGGTTTAGAGGGATATGGACCAAATGTTAGCAAATGGGACTAGATTTATTTAGGATATCTGGTTGGCATGGACGAGTTGGACTGAAAGGTCTGTTTCCATGCCGGAGACCTCTGACTATGTCCCTCATGATTTTATGAATCTGAAAGATCCTCTGCTGTTACTTGAGAAGAGTGGGAGAGATTCTTTTCCTAGTTTCCTTTACAAATGTTTGCCCAAAATCAAGAATCAATACCTTGTAATTGTCAGATTGCTGTTTTATATAACTTCATTATGTGCTAATTGGCTGTGATGCATTCAACATTACAATGATATTTCACTGGCTGTTGAATATTGTTATTCCATTATTCTGTTTCGTATGCATGATATTTACTATCCAGTTAGGAAAGAAAGTCTCGAATCACATTTGTTCCAGTGTAAGGGAAATCAATCAGCTGTCTGGGTCTCTAAGCAGATATAGAAAGAACAATTCTCAGCATACATAATTACCTGAAATTTTCTGAAAGTGATTGAACACAAGTGTGAAGCATATTGTAAACCACAATTAGTTATCGATGACAGGAGAATGGACGACGAAAACTAACAAGACTTCCTGTTGACAGTCATCATTGTGAATCTGTCTAGAAACCCAAACAGCACCTCATAACAATCCTGTGTTATGACAATTCCTCTGTTCCACACAAAGTCTACAGCCCACTGCATACCTTCTCTTTTTGGAACCAGCATGTAGTTGATGAGAGGCTTCCTATAACTAATCCGGTTGCATCTGCACCAGCCCAGACAGACAACTGGAATTTAAAAGTGCTGAAATCTGCAACAGCTTGGACATGATAATGGCCTTCTGTAACCATTTTGAGAATGTAGTATAACCATTCCCACTGTATAATTGTGTGTAAATTGAGGAGGTAACCAGCAATTTAGACAAAGGAGAGCCAGTGGACATGATCTATTTGGATTTCCAGAAGGCCTTTGACAAGGTGCCACACGGGAGGCTGCTAAGTAAGATAAGAGTCCATGGTGTTAGGGACAAGGTACTGGCAAGGATAGAGGATTGGCTGATTGGCAGAAGGCAAAGTGTCAAGGTAAAGGAATCTTTTTCAGGATGGCAGCCGGTGACTAGACGAGTTTTGCGGGGGTCAGTTCTGGGACCACAACTATTCATCGTTAATGTACAACGAGTGGACAAAGGAACCGAGGGCATTGTTGCTAAGTTGGCAGATGACACAGAGCAGTGGAGGGACAGGTAGTGTTGAGGAAGCAGGAAGGCTGCAGAAGGGCAGGCTAGGAAAGTGGGCAAAGAAGTGGCAGATGGAATACAATGTGGGAAAGTGTGAGGTCATGCACTTTGGTAGGAAGAGTAGAGGTATAGACTATTTTCTAAATGGGGAAAGGTGTCAGAAATCTGAAGCACAAAGGGTGTTAGGAGTCCTAGTTCAGGATTCTCTGAAGGTTAACATGCAGGTTCAGTTGGCAGTTAGGAAGGCAAATGCAATGTTAGCATTCATTTTAAGAGGCCTAGAACACAAGAGCAGGGAATGTACTTCTGAAGCTGTATAAAACTCTGATCAGACCACATTTGAAATATTGCAAGTGGTTTTGGGCCTCAAATCTAAGGAAGGATGTGCATGCTTTGGAGACGGTCCAGAGGAGGTTTACAGGAATGATCGTGAGAACGAAGGGCTTGTCATATGAGGAGTGGTTGAGGACTCTGGGTCTGTACTTGATGGAGTTTAGAAGGATGAGGGGACATCTTACTGAAACTTACAGGATACTGAAAGGCCTATATGGAGTGGATGTGGAAATGATGTTTCCACTAGTAGGAGGGACTAGGGCCCAGGGGCACAGCCTCAGGGTGAAGGGACAACCCTTTTAGAACTGAGATGGGAGGAACTGCTTCAGCCAGAGGATGGTAAATCTGTGGAACTCATTGCTGCAGCAGGCTATGAAGGCCAAGTCATTGAGTGTATTTAAGACAGCAATAGATAGGTTCTTGAGTAGTATGAAGATCAAGGGTTACAGCAAGAAAGTAGGAGAATAACATTGAGAAACATATCAACCATGATTGAACAGCAGAGTGGTAGATGGGCTGAATGGCCTAATTCTACTCCTATATCTAAAAACTGTCATGGGAATAGATAGGTGGCACTGAATGACAGCCTCAATGTCCTATTATGTTCTAAGGGACTAAACCTTGTACTCTTGCTGCTATGTGTGCTTCTAATTGCCAATATCATACATGCAACTTCTTGCATCTATCCATAATGCAGCACACTCTACAGTGCAATAAATTCATTCAAAAAGGATTGTATTTCTTCAGCTTGTTATATAACCTGCTTTTCAGTTCTGTGAAAATCTTCAGAATCAAGGGCTATGGAGATAAGGCAGGAAAAGTGGGGTTGAAGAAGATTATCAGATCAGACATGGTCTTGTTGAATGCGAGAGCAGACTTGATGGGCTGAATGGTCTACTTCAGTTCATATGTCTTATGATCTTCCAATCCTTTAACAGCTGCTGGTAGCCTCATTCCTTCTGTGGAATACTCTGCCAGTACGTAACAGTTCATTGATTCCTGTCCGTCAGCGCCTCAAAGAAAGGGAAATAAAACAACTTTATCAACAAGAATGCATTCAGCGGTCACAGGCAATGGGTGTGCCCATTTGAAACCAGGCTGCTTAACAGTATAAACCTTCAGGGTCTTAATTATACAACCATCTGTGCAATGGAATGTGAAATTGGTTCTAATTTAATATTACAGTGAAGTCATATTCACTGCCAGTCAGGTATCTGAGCCAAAGCGGAAACATTTGGCATCCTGTCCTCATTCTGACAATGTACATGCCCGAAGGTGCACCATTAATTGCTCTCTATCAACTATCCTGTCAGTGTGGGCTTATTAAACAGGAAATTTCACAATTTTCTAACCTTTTCTGTAATTTTTCATGTGTTTAAAAAAAGTCCGAATTCATGTAACTGATCAGCATGGCTCATGGGAGAGGGAGGATGTGGAAAGTGAGGATGCGGAGGTGAAAGGGAGGATTCAGAAAGACCACCCCACACCCCCCCCCCCTCCTTTCCCCCCCCCCCTTCCCCCCCCCCGCTCCCCCTCCCTTCCCCTTGCCCCTGCAACCCCCCCCAGTTCATGGCTGCACCAAGCTTGAGTGCAGAAGTGTAAGTTTAACCAGTGTATAACATGCAGCCGTGTGCTGTTAGTAGACACAGCCTTTGCTTTTACCTAAATTTATTTATGCATAATGACTACTTATTCAGGAATCACATTTATGAGGCTTGAATTAAAGTGCAAGAATTTCAGTAACTTGAAGTTATACTGCCATCTTGTTGCTGTCGCACAACTGAAGAGCCAGTTTAGTGCAACATGTTGCTCTTCTATTTAGAACTGGGTAAATTGATCTATACAAACCTAAGAAATGATTTGGGTTTGATTCTAGATCCATGTGGCACCTACGACACAGCAGCTGGCGTTGGAGTCCCTGCTGAACCAGTAATAGCTGCAAGAAAGTGTTTGCTATATCTGGGTAAGGCATCACTCACTATGTTAATCAGCATTTAAAATACGAGAGATTGGTGAGCAGCCCCCAAACTGCATCATTAAATGAGGCAGCACATCCAGAAGATGGAGGGGGGAGAGCCTAGAGTTTTAGCACCACCACAATTAAGTGACTTTTAAGATTTCATTTTTGGGATGTGGGTGTTGCTGGTTAGGCTGGAATTTATTGCCCATCCCTAATTGCCCGTGAGAAGGTGGTAGTGTGCTGTCGATTTGAACAGCTCAGGTCTTTGAGGTGTGCGGATAACCACAGTACTGCTAGGAAGGGAATTCCATGACTTTGACCAGGTACATTGATCTATTTCTAAGGCAGGTTGGTGCATGACTTGGAGAGGAATTTGCAGATGATGGGCATAGAGATGTGCAGCATGAAAACAGACCCTTCGGTCCAACGCGTCCATGCTGACCTGATATCCAAGATAAATCTAGTCCCATTTGCCAGCATTTGGTCCACATCACTCCAAACGCTTCCTATTCATTAACCATTCAGATGCCTTTTAAATGTTGTAATTATACCAGCCTCCACCAATTCCTCTGACAGTTCATTCCATACACAAGGTGTTCCCATGAATCTGCTGCCTTGGTCTGTCTAGGTGCTTTGGAAGTGTTTGCAGGAAAAAGTGAGTCAAAATGATGTATGTGATCATTTGAACCCATTAGTAGCTGATCTTGAAAACCTCTGACAGCTAATGCAAAACATTTTCAAAGAAAGGTCTGTGATGTAGTTTTTTTGTTATGAAAGGATTGTTTTTATTATAGTCCCATTTCTGTTTATTTAATTTTCTGTCAAATAGTCCCATCTGTGTTATAAGAAATAGAATCATAACTTATTAATTATGATCACCCCAAATCTATCCCTTCTTTTGCTTATTGTCCACTCTTCAGATCATGTTCACCCAACCCTCATTAACTTCATTTGTTGCTCAGTGAAATGTGCACCTTCATCTCCTCCATAGAATAATAGAAATATATTTCAGATGTATCAAGAGTGAAGATTTTTTTTGAAAGTTTCTCTCAGATGCCAGCAATTTGACCTCGAAAATCTGAAATACCTCCTATCGTACATGGTAAGGTCTGCCCAGAAAAGTCGATTCCTAAGTTTGTACAAAAGGAAGATGCTGGAAGCTTGAAATAACAACAGAAAGTGCTGGAAATGTTCAGCAGGTCAGACAGCATCTACATAGAAAGAAACAGGTTAAAAGATTCAGGTTGATGAACTTGGAATGCTTTATTAGATTTAAGGCCAATATGTAAATTCCTGTTGTTGCTGTAGTTCCAAAAATAGAATTCCCATCCTAATTTTCTAAATAATGAATGAAGGTGTTGGTAAGAAAATGCAAAAACAAAGGTGTCAGGGAAGCCACATCAAGCATTTAGTAAAGACTTGGAAAATGTACAAGAAATGGAGATTGTAACACACTGGAACAAAACCATAGAATGAAAATGTTTAATATGATCTAGTTGTTTGTAGACTTCAAAGCTAGGATCCAGGCACACAACTTCAAAATGAAAATGAGGAAGGTTTGTCAGCAACATTTAAGTTGAGTGGAACATCTCCAAGATATATTTCTGAGCGTAGAGAATACATCCTGAAAGCAAACAAGCTCCAACAAAGTACAAATGATCCAAAGTGGATTAGTAAACACATTAAAGTGATATAAGTAAAGTTGCTCAGGAAGTGAAAATTAAAATATGTTTCATGTAGTCTTAATACTCTACCATTCAGAGGACCTTCACGTTTCTAATGCTCATGCTGATTGTTACACAGCCTCCTTCACAAATGGAAAGTGACTCCGTGCAAAATATGTTCTGATTCACAGGGATCTGACACCATATTATGATTTGTCCTGGCCTACAATGAGACTGCACTCTTTTTTGTGTAGAACCATGCGGTATTGAATTTGCAATCGTCTGATAGCCTAAGGTGGTTGAAGGCAGTTGTATCGCTGTCATCCATTGTTCTTCAGAATGTTGTCTCAGCCTGTGGCTGCAGTGCTTATTGAGTGAGTATTCTTCCCGAATTCCAGGTGTGTTGCTGTTCCCCCTTTCATCACAATAAAACCATTACTCTCCATGGAGGTATTTTCAGGGACTGCAGTGACCCACCCACTTAGGCCTGGGAGCCACCGGTCTCATCTTTTAACACATGTCAACAGAAAATGTCAACTCATTTGTAACTCAGTTATTTTCCAATAAATCTCCCTGACAGACAGTTAAAAAGGATGTGAACCTACTGATTTTAATCAGGGATTCCTCAGGCAGTGAGAGGAAGAGTTAACAACATACCTTTCACTGAGACTGAGACAACACAACACAATTGTGTTCATTGTACACAAGGAAATATTTCAACTAAATATTTAGACAACTGAGCTAACATGGTGGAGTGTGCAGGTGTATGTTAGTATTGGCACTTAGAATGTGCACAAAGATATATTGCACAGTACAGACTGAGTAAGAACTGCCTTATCTGTGTCTCAGTGCCAACTTTGTTACACATTCAGAACATAGCAAGTGGAATCTGTTGACTGGCACTGCATAGTATACCCATTGCTCAGTGCCATTTGCTCCACATGAATGTCATACATCACACATGGTTGACTTTCTGTGGCTTATATACATCTCACTCTCAACTCTATTTTTATTTCTTCATGAGGTATTGGCTTTATTATAAGGCCAGAGCTAATAGCGCATCCATAATTCATTCATTCTTGGGTAGATGGGGGTGAGTTGGCATCTCATTTAATGGAGGTAAACCAACCAGTCATATTAGGAAGGAAGTTCCAGGATTCTAAAACAGCAATGATGAAAGAAAGAGATAGTAGGAACTGCAGATGCTGGAGAATCTGAGATAACAAGGTGTAGAGCTGGATGAACACAGCAGGCCAAGCAGCATCATAGGAGCAGGAAGGCTGACGTTTCGGGCCTAGACCCTTCATCAGAAAT
>NC_063343.1:775246-793026 GCF_021869965.1 Rhincodon typus
TGATCCTGTCCCTCAGTATCCTCTCCAATAACTCGCCTACCACTGATGTCAGGCTCACAGGCCTGTAGTTCCATGGCTTGTCTTTGCTACCTTTCTTAAAAAATGGAACAACATTAACCACCCTCCAGTCTTCCGGAACTTCACCAGTGGCTAAGGATGAAGCAAAAATCTCTGCAAGGGCCTCTGCAATTTCTTCCCTAGACTCCCACAATGTCCGAACATGGACTTGATCAGACCCAGGGGATTTATCCACCTTAATGTGCTTTAAGGCTGCAAACACCTCCTCTCTGGTAATGTGTATGCAGTCCAAAACATCCCCACTTGTTTCCCTTATTTCCTTAGCATCCATGATTCTCTCCTCAGTAAACACTGATGAGAAATATTCATTAAAAATCTCCCCCATCTCCTGTAGCTCCACACATAGACAGCCATGCTGATCTTTATGGGGACCTATTCTCTCCCTAGCCACCCTCTTACTCTTAATGTAGCTATAGAACCTCTTGGGATCATCTTTCACCTTATCTGCCAGATCCATCTCTTACCCTCTTCTTGCTCCTCTGATTTCCCTCTTACGTGCACTCTTACACTTTTTGCAGTCATCTAGAGATTCACTTGACCCCAATAGCTTAAACCCAATGTATGCCTGATTCTTTTTCCTGACCAGAGCCTCAATATCCCTCATCAGCTAGAGATCCCTAAACCTGCCAACTTTTCCCTTCACCCTAACAGGGACATACTGTCGCTGGAATCTTGATATCACTCTGCATCAGTTGGTGAAGGGAGAGTGAATGTTGAAGGCTATGGTATCAATCAAGTCGGCTGCTTTGCCTGGGTAGTGTCAAGCTTCTTGCAAGTTGTTGGAGCTGCCCAAATCAGTGGATCATACTCCTGACTTCTTCCTTGCAGATAGTGGACAGGATTTGGTGAGTCAGAAGATTCACTACAAGATTCCTGGCCTTTCACTTTCTCTTGTAGCCACAGTGTTCATACGGCTAGTTTAGGTTCCTCCAGGGTCACTCAGCTCCTGATCTCATTACAGCCTTGGCCCAAACCTAGACAAAAGAATTCTGAAGGTGAGGTGAAAGTGAACACCCTTGGTATCAAGCCTCATTTGACTGAATGTCACTTCAAGGAGACTGAGCAAAACTGAAGTCAATGGGTTTCAGGTGGAGTCATAACTGGCACACAGGAAGTTGGCTGTGGTTGTTGGATGTCAAGCCATCTCAGTTCCAGGACAGGTCTGCAGGAGTTGCTCAGGCTAGTGTCCTAGGCCCAAACATCTTCAGCTGCTTCGTCAATAACCTTTACTCCATTGTAAGGTCAGACAGGGAATGGTCACTGATTGCACAGCGATGAGTACCATTCATAACTCCTCACACACTAAAGCAGTCCATTCAAAAGCATCGAGCCCTGGACAGCATTCAGTTTTTGGTGGCACGGTGGCTCAGTGGTTAGCACTGCTGCCTCACGGCGCCAGGGACTGTGATTCAATTCCAGCCTCGGGTAACTGTCTGTGTGGAGTTTGCGCATTCTCCCCGTGTCTGCGTGGGTTTCCTCTGGGTGCTCCAGTTCCCTCTTACAGTCCAAAGATGTGCAGGTTAGGTGGGTTAGCCATGGTAAATGCAGGGTTACAGGGATAGGTGTGTGTGGGTGGGTCTGACTGGGATGCTCTTGAGAGAGCTGGTATGGACTCGATGGACCGAATGACTTGCTTCCACACTGTAGGGATTCTATGATTCTAATTGGCAACATTCATACCAAACAAGTGCCAGGCAATGACTATTTCCAAGAGAGAATCTCGCCATTGCCCATTGACATTCATGGTTTTACCATCACTGAGACCTCCACTATCAACATTCTAGGGGTTACCATTGATTAGAAACTGAACAGGAATAGCCGTATTAATACTGTGACCTACAAGAGTAGGTCAGAGGCTAGGAATCCTACAGTAAGTAATTCACTACCTGTCTCTCCAAAGCCTGGCCATCATCTACAAGGCACAAGTCAGGAGTGTGATGGAATACTCCCCATTTACCTGGATAATCTATCTTTTAGGAGTGACAAGTAGATAGGATGGTGAAGAAGGCGTTTGGTACGCTTGCCTTTATTGGTCAGTGCGTTGAATATAGAAGTTGGGAGGTCATGTTGAGGCTGTACAGGACATTGGTTAGGCCACTTTTGGAATACTGTGTGCAATTCTGGTCTCCTTGCTATAAGAAGGATGTTGTGAAACTTGAAAGGGTTCAGAAAAGATTTACAAGAATGTTGCCAGGATTGGAGTGTTTGAGCTATAGGCAGACACTGAACAGGGTGAGGCTATTTTCCCTGGAGCATCAGAGGCTGAGGGGTGATATTATAGAGATTTATAAAATCATGAGGGGCATCGATAGGGTGAATAGACAAGGTCTTTTCTACAGATTGGGGGAGTCCAAAACTAGAGGGTGTAAGTTTAAGGTGCAATGGAAAAGATTTAAAAGGGGCCTAAGGGGCAAACTTTCCACGCAGAGAGTGGTGCGTGTATGGAATGAGCTGCCGGAGAAAATGGTGTGGGTTGGTACAATTACAACATTTAAAAGCCATCTGGATGGGTACATGAATAGGAAGGGTTTAGAGGGATATGGGCCAAATGCTGGCAAATGGGACTAGATTTATTTAGGATATCTGGTTGCACTGAAGGGTCTGTTTCTGTGCTGTACAGCTCTATGACTCTAGTCATTAGTGGTACTGCCGAGCCACTTCTGGTGATGGATTTTGAAATTCCCCAACCAAAGTATATTCTTTCCCCTCGACACTCTGTGCTTCCTCCAGTATAGAGAAGAATCGATTCATCAGCTGAAGTCGGGAGGTGGAAGGAAGTAATTAGCAGGAAGATTCCTTCCCCATGTTTGATCCGAAGTCATGAGACTTCAAAAGGTTCACAGTCAACATTGAAGGGTCCCAGCATCCCAGCTGTATATCATTGTGCTGCCATATCTGATGGATCAGGACATATCTGGGATGGTAGTGCTGGTGTCTGAGACATTGTCTGCCAGATATGATTCCATGAATATGACTATATTGGGATTTGATTGGTCTGTGAGTCAACTGTCCCAGTTTTGGAACAAGCCCCCAGATGTTGGTTTGAAAGACTTTGTCGTATCAAAAGAGCTGTGTTCTTCTTTGTTGTTTCCAGTGCCTAGATCGATGCTGAGTAGTCAATCCAGTTTTATTCCTCTGTATAGACTTTGTCTCACTTGCTAGCTCATTTCAGAGGGAAGAGTCAACCACATAGTTTTAGGTCTGAAGTTGCATGTATGCCAGTCCAGGTAGGACTTCCTTCACTAAACAGCATTAGTGAAGCAGATGGTGGTAATGTGGTGGTCACTGGATTAGTTTAATTGCAGATTCCACCATCTGCCTTGGGGGATTCATACCCACGTCCCCAGAACATTAACCTGAGCTCTAGATTACTAACAGCAGTCACCATGCTGTTATGCCACCACCACTCAGATTTTGAAGTAGTGTTATTGTTGAATGTCAAGGAGAGAAGTTTGGATTCTCTCTTGTTGGAGATGGTCAGTTTCAGGCACTTGTGTGGCATGAATGTTACTTATCAGCATGATAAAATATGCAGAATAAACACCTGAAGACTTACTGATGGCTAAAAGTGTAACAATTCACAAATCTCAGTATATTGAATACAATGTACCTTAATGAAATCGCACACTGTCAATGCTTCAGTGAGCAGCTGCTCTAGGCAAACCAGTGGGTCCCAGGTTTGATATCCATCCTCCCCTCCCACCCCACCCCACCCCCCCTCACCCCAAGTCTGTGTTGAAACAGCTGATTTCAAGTGGACTGGCACTGAAGATATTCCGCTGGACCTCCAAACGCTGGAAGGAAAATTGTGCATCCGACTGCACTGAAATTATTCCATTAGCCATTGTGGCTTCCACTGCTAAGGCCCTAATCTCTGGGATCTCTTAAACTCGCCACATCTCTCTCCTCCTTTAAGATATTCCTTAAAACCTTACACATTTGATCAAGATTTTGACCACCTGCTCAACTTGATCTCAAACATTTGTCTTATGACTCTCCTATTAAAGTTAATTGAGACCTAGTGTTACATTAAAGATGCTATATAAATACAAGTTGTTCTGATACTCTGTGATGTTGGAGAAGTGGCAGGGCAATTAGGATGCTGTTGAAAAGCTGCATTTGACATGCAGGGTTTACTGTGAAGATGTTAAACTTAATCTGGAATGGCAACATTTAATATTGGAACACAAGGAAGATTATAGATTGAATCCTAACATGCACTGGTTCAGAAAATAGACATTAAGCCTAATTAATTCTTAGAAAACTAATACTTTCAAATTCATAGTCATTGACTACATTTTCTCAGTTACCAGATGGCATGGCTGTGTGTTTGTACTTTAATTGTGTGCATTTTGGATAAGTAGATACTTTATAAAATATCTACATATTTACAAAAATCTATTTAAAAATGTAATAAAACGTAGCAAGCAGAGTGTTGATACTTTGGGGTGTGGAGGCAGATGGAAGGGCCTTAGGGTGATTCAAGCTTCAGACCCCTTTAATAGGTCTCACTCCTCATCTACAGCTACCCATTTCTGAAATAACCATTTATCAACTGGTTGCGGGAGATACAGGGTCAGATCTGGCTCTAAAGCCTGTCTGCAATTGAAAAGCCGACAAATTTTATTGCCTAGCTTCGACAACAAATGCAACCCACCTGAACAAGTTAGCAGGACCTGAGTGGCACCAATGGATAAATGCCCGAGCAATGGGGCAATATCCCAGAGAGAATGAGACGGAATTAAAAACGGCAGAAAAATTGGCAAAAAAAATCCTTCAGAATTTTTCTGGTGCAGAGGCCCTTTATTTTAGATGCTGTGTAATTCTCAGACTCCAGTGCTCCATCTGTCCTCATTGAATGTATTGTATGTGATTTTTTTTTTTCCATTGAGGACAGCACTGATTAATTCAATAAATATATTTCCTTCCTTTTACCAGTCTCGGCCATAGACAGCTTTAATCCACATTCTTCCAGCACAAAAGAGCATTCAGATGCAAATGAGGCGAATCCAGCAAGTAATGTATACACTGATTGAGGTGCAGTAATCCGCAACTAATATCTGAGCGCACTGTCTGAGAGAGATCCGACAACTCAAGAACATTCCTATACACCTCTGCAACAAAGACATCAACCTTTAGTCTATCCCTCAAATGGGCTTCGCTGCCCTCACTCATTGAGATGTTACAGTCAATAACACCATTGTGTGGGACACAGTTCATTAGCCAGAGATGCACTGGAGTGCCCAGTCATGCCCTTCACAACTGAACACCAGCGACAGAAGGTGAGTCATTCCAAAAACATCATAGTCAATTGCGGTTAAGAAATTAAACAAATCCATGCCAGCCTACTGTGCGGAGAGTTAATCCATGTTCCATTGCGGGAAAACTAACGGGATAGTTTTTGCAGTCAACGCTGGTGATGTGAACGAATTTTGTTCATAATTTCCCATTAGGCGTTGCTGGCATGGAAGGTTATCTCTGTCACCCATTGTCAGTTTGGTGACAGAAAATCACCCACAATGTCTGCATCCAACATTTGGAAAGGACAATTTGACACCAATAGGTGCAGTGCTGTTTTTTGAATTAGTGAGTAAGTGCGCTTTACAGTGTGCACAAAGTCTAGCTTAGTTCCCAGTTTGTTCTGTTTTAGTGAAGCCCATTTGGGGTATTAAGAGTTCCACATTGCTCTGGGCTAAGGAAGGAATGCATGAAGAAATTTTTCTGATTGCTCTTCAGTCACGTCCCGCAAGAAAGTTGTCTGTGTAAATATCACATTTGACAATAATGTCTCACGGTCGAATGTTCTCATCATATTGACATCCTAGTCTGGGATATAACCAGAGGATTCCAGCGGGAATTAATTGATATCTTCAGGGGAGCATGGGAAAAGCTGACAAAACAAAGCTGAAGAGAAAAAATAGATTTCAGGTAAATGCCATGAGAACCGAGTAGGAGATGAGAAGATTCTTCTAATGGAGTAAGAGTAGAGCTCCGAGATGCAGAGCAATCTGGGTGTTTGGATCCTTGCAGGTACAGGAAGTAACTAGGAACATTAATAGTTTACAGCCAGCATGCCTTTGTCAGGGGAAGATCATGTCTGACAGGTTTGATTGAACGTTTCAAGGAGGTGACTAGATGAGAGTAGTGCAGTGGATGTAGTCTACATGGACTTCACTAAGACTTTTGCCAAGAACTTGTATGGGAGAGTGGTCAAGAAGATAAGAGCCCAGGGGATCCTGGGCAATTTGGTAAATTGGATCCAAACTTGGATTAGTGCAGAAGGCAGAGGATGATGGTTGGGAGTTGTTTTTGTTACTGGAAGCCTGTGTTCAGTAGCTCAGTTGTCTGGAAGAATGTTTAACAATGTAGAGTGACGCCGATAACAAGGGTTCAATTCCTGCACTGGTTGAGTTTGCCACTGAAGGTCCTGCCTCTCAACCTTTCCCCTTGCCTGAGATGCAGTGACCCTCAGTTTAAATCCACTGCCAGCCATCTCTTTCTATTGTTCTCTGGCCCTATGCTGACTTTACCTTTACATGGTTTGGTAATGGATCCCTTGCTGTTTGTCATGTCGAGATCATTAAATGTATGTAACTGTAAGAGATAAAAACAAAGTACTGGAGAACCATTAATATGGAAGGCTCAATCAGTAAGTGTGCAAATTACATGAAAATTGGTGATAACAAGGTATAGAGCTGGATGAACACAGCAGGCCAAGTAGCATCAGAGGAACAGGAAAGCTGATGTTCGGGTCTGGACCCTTTCTGAGGAATATAGACACGATGGGCCAAAGGACTTTCTTTCATGCTGTAAAACCCCACGGCTGTAATGTTACAATTTTATTTGAGGGGAATTGAAAACAAAAGTACGGAGGTTATGCTTCAGCTGACACACTGGTGAGACCACAACTAGAGCAGTGTATACAGTATTGGCCTTCATTAAGGAGGGATGTAAATGTATTGGAAAAAGTTCAGAAAGGATTTACTAGACTAATGCCTGGAATGGGCAAGTTATCATATGAGGATAGATTGGACTGTCTAGCTGGAATGTGGAAGAGTAAAAGATAACTTGATTAAGCATGTAAGATCCAAAAGGTCTTGTCATGGTGGATGTGGGAGAATCTAGAATTAGGGTTTACTATTTGAAAACAAACGGTTGCCCATTTATAACAGATTTGAAAAAATTCTTTTCTAATAGTCAGTTGTGTGTCTTTGGAACTCTCTTCCTCCAAGAATAACAAATAGTAGATTCTTGATAAGCGAGGGGGTTATTGCGCAGGCAGGAATGTGGACTAAGCTGATGAGCCAGGAGCAGGCTCAAGGGCCAGAGTGGCCGCCTCCTGCTCTGACTGCATATATTTATATGTTCACATGATCTGACATGATGAAGGAAGCAGACTCATTTAATAGCTTTCAAAATGGAATTGGATAGATATTTGACATGATGATGTTTGCAGGAAGGGACAGGAATGGAATTCATTTACCAGCTCTTTCAAACAGGTTCCAAAAAGCTGTAGGGGTCTTCTGTGTTCTATGATTTTATTCCAGGAGTGAGTTCTAGTTGCCATGAAATGTTTTCAATGACTAGGACCAACAAATTAGTTTATAATTATTTGAAACTCTGGACAACACATGCTGGTACTTAACACCAATTATATTAACCTCTGTGGCCCTGAGTTAGTGACTAGTGCTGTGTTATTTTGTGTCATGAATGTTAAACAATTCAACTACTTACTTTCTCCCATTTTTGAATTCCTAAGAAACAGGAGCAGGAGTTGGCCACCTGGCCCATCAAGCCTGCTCTGCTAATCAATAAGATCATGGCTGATCTTTTCATGGTCTCAGGTCCACTTACCCACCCGCTCACCATAGCCCTTAATTTTTTGAACAGTAAAGGAATTATCTATCTTAGCTTTAAAAACATTCAATGAGGGAGCCTCAAGTTCTTCACTGGGCATGGATTCCACAAATTCACAACCTTTTGGATGAAGAAATTCCTCCTCAATTCAGTCCTAAATCTGATCCCCTCCCTTATTTTGAGGCTATGCCCTCTTGTTCTAGTTTCACCTGCAAATGGAAACATCCTCCCTGCTTCTATCTTATCTATTCCCTTCAGAATTTTTGTTTCTATAAGATCAGCCATCATTCTTTTAAATTCCAGTGAATGTAATCCCAGCCTACTCAGTCTCTTTTCATAAGCCAACCCTCTCAACTCCATAATCAACCTAGTGAACCTCCTCGGCACCCCCTCCAGTGCCAGTCCATCCTTTGTCAAGTAAGGAGACCAAAACTGCACACAGTACTCCAGGTGTGGCCTCACCAGCACCTTATACAGCTGCAGCATAATCTCCCTGTTTATAAACTCCATCCCTCTAACAATGAAGGACAATATTCCATTTGCTTTCTTAATTACCTGCTGCACCTTCAAACCAACCTTCTGCGATTCATGCACAAGGACACCCAGGTGCCTCTGCACAGCAGCATGCTGCAACCATTCAAATAATAGTCCTTTTTACTGTTATTTCAACCAAAATAGATGACTTGACATTTTTCGACATTGTACTCCATCTGCCAGACCCATGCTCACTCGCTTAAACTATCTGTATCCCTCTGCAAACTTTCAGACCCCTCTGCACATTTTGCTCTACCACTCATCTTAGTGTTATCCGCAAACTTTGACACACTACGCATGGCCCCAAACTCTTTCCCTAGTCCATAGGAAACCCATGTAAAATGATAAGCAAATACCATAACAATGTGTGTTTGTTGAAAAAAATACTCCGAGGATAAAAGGAATAAATCAGCAGTAGTTGAGCTGGGCAGTGTTACTATATCTAAAGGAGTAACCTATTATACAGTACTTTATTAGCAGAGAGGTAACATGCTTATTTTGTATTCAGGCTGAGGTGATTGGCATGAGGGCCAAGTGGATCTCATTGACTATGAGATCCTTGATTGGGGCTGTTAACCTGGGCTAATCAGGGAGCCCTGGCTGACAGGTATAGACAGAAGATTCAGAGAGTCTCCTCACTCTAGGGACTGGCTGTGAGCTGGTTGGTCAGAGAGACCATGTACTGTGCATGTGTAAATAAAGGGTGACTTGGTAACAGGATATCAACCCCTGTATAGTTATTTCACAGGTGAAATGGTTTCTCCAATAAAAGGCAAACATATCTTGTCTTCTGTATTAGTAAAGAAATAACATAATATTTTATTTTATATTGTACAATGGAATGGCATAATTGATAAGATTGGAGTATCATATACCCTGTTTAGTACTTAAACCCCTGGCAACAATATCGATGTTAAAGATTCTTTATGCTTTGTAATATGGTTCATATTCTAGGCTGTGTTAAATGGGCCTAAAACTATGGTAGAAAAGTGTATCCGTGTGTAAACAAACAATATTTCCCATTTTTACACGGTGCTTACTTAGTGAGTCAGTACTTGTCTCCAACCAAGCAATTGGTGATTCAAAATAGACACACATCAATGTTAACCTGCAGACAACCAAACCACAAAATCTCCGTTTACAACCAGTTTCATTACAGCACAACATGGCTCTCAATCGGAAGGGACTGCATGTGGGAGCTCTAGGTCACTTTGTCACTCAATGTACCGACTGATACTCAGTTTCCAACAACAAACAATCTGAAATTGGATTGCTCCGTTAAGATTTTAAAAGGTTCTCAGCTTGTTGGGAGTGCTAGCCCAGAAAAACTGAAATTGAGTCAGAGGTATTCAATAAGTCTGTTACCAAAAGCACAATCAAACAGAGAGGAGCATCTTAAGGGTGTCAGTTGGAACTCACTTTGATTTTGTGTTCAGCTCCTACATTAGACACTAGAATGCAAAATCAAGACTAATGCTCAAATGTCAGAACAGAAGTTTTGCTGCAGTATTGGTGAAGCTGTCATTCAGCCACGGGGTCAAATGAAAATCTTTTCTGTCCTCTTGAGAAAGCATTAAAGATCACATGGCACTAATCAAAGAACAGGTTTATTCACAGTGTCCTGGGTAATATTTATCCCTCAACCAACACCTGATAAATATAACACAGGAAATAACTTTGTCCCAGTTCTGTTATCAGTCTCATTGATGAATTATCTAGCTTTTAACACACTTCTATCTGTCTGAGTTTGCTATAAGCAAATTGACTGCTGTATTTCCTAAATTAGGACAGTGAGTATGCTTTAAAAACCACTTCAGTTGCTGTAAATCATTTTGTTACATGCTGTAAGCTGTGAAAGGAGCTGTATGGACATTAGTTTATTTTTTTAAAAGATCAGAGAGATGGAGAAGTGAAGTTCAAGAAGGAAATCTGGAGTTTCAGGAACAGATAGCTGAAGTCAAGGCTGCCAATAGTAAGGTGAAAGAAATGGGAACACACAACAGCCCAGTTCTGGGTAGGAGAGTGTTATGGAAGTGGCGTCAAATTTCTTCTCCTTACAATTTAAATGGCATGGATGCTCCATAAGAGAATCTAATTCACATAAAGAAATTGACAGTTATGTGAACATTGGCAGCTATTTACTATCAGTGTGAGAGAATTTTCAGATATTCACTTTCCTCTTTGGAGTTTTGTTATAAATTCAAAGTTTCCTTTCAATTAAACTCCTTAGTTACACATTCCTACAGTCTCTGGCAGGATTACACATTCCATTGTGCCTCCAGGACAGATTATACCAGGATCCTTCTGGGTGACCTTCCCCATGTGACCCCCGAGGTGACCTTTCCATGTGACCAGAAGCACAAGAAGAAAAGTTTAATCTTAAATAAAAATGCAGCTGGTCAATGGGTCCAGTAACGGTACTGGGGCAAGAAGTTTGTTTCCTATGTTAGTTTTACTCAGGCAATTACTTTTTGCCAAAAAAATTTGAGAAACAAGTTAACCAAAACACAACATTGTTCTGTCAATAATGAACTGCAATCGACCACTAAATTGAATCTCAGACCTAGGTTCATGGGAGTGATTTTATCAGTGGGCTTTTATGTATTTGCCAGACGTCATATATTGCATAAAGTCACCGATATGAACTTTAACTATGATCATGTGAACATCAAATCTATTTGTTATGCTCAAATTGCAGTCAGATCCTGGGCAAGGCTCCCCAAGTTGTTACGATTCTAGACAGGAACCCCAAATCCGAGCTCCTCGTTGATCACAACAAGGATAACTTTAGAAAAGGTTCCTCTCCCTTGTGGATAGTTTCTTCCAAACCAAACTAATTTATATTTTAGAAGGAGCCAATTTAATCAGGCTTTCAGATGAAATTATTAATTACCAGACTGAGAAGAAATAACAATGGCACACACACACATAAACACATACGCTGGGAAAGATTTCTGAGGAAGGGTCACCGGACCCGAAGTGTTAACTCTGTTTTTTCCTTCACAGATGCTGCCAGACCTGCTGAGCTTCTCCAGCAACTTTATTTTTGTTCCTGGAAAAGAGAAGTAAGTCAAAGAAAAATGAAAGTTAAAAGATGTATGGTCTGTTGCTGTGTCAATATTGAAGAGTTGATTGTGGAATGTTGATAGTCAAAGCAGTTGTTTTTGGCTTTGTAGATTAATTGGAATTCTTTCATCCCATTCCATTTTGAATGGTTCATTGGCCAGTTGGCTTTTAACACTCAGAAGGCGAGGTTCATATGTCTGCAATGCTGGAATGACTAATGAGGGATTCTTCGACTGTGAACTTCACTCAAAATCAGGCTATTATTCATGAGCACTTCAGCTCATTAGTGCACCACCTTCCACTAGCATACACAGACCAGTGTTGAATTGACTTTGAACCCCGTTCTTATGTAACTATTGTTCTTGTGTATGCTTGAAAGAGGAAGGCACAAAACTGTCTTTTGCCCACGTTGTTATCTCTTTATCCGTATCGTGTTCACAGGCAACTCCCAGGACATTATAATGCAATCCCCACTGTATTTCTTCCTTTTTAAACCCATCTCCAGATGTCTGTCTCTGCGCAGCCATTGATTGACATCCACAGTCATTTATTTAACAGGAATGTCCCATTTTAAAAGAAGGTACATTAGAATTAAAAATTTGATGCCTCCATAGGTGAACCAGAGTCATTATCTGTGATCATGGCACAATCTTGTAACATGCAAGGGGTCTTGTCATATCTGGAAACTGATAAAGATGGGAATATAATGGGAGTGACAAAAATGGAGCAAATTTGATTCTATGTTTGAATGTGGCCTGGCATGATTCTGCCACGTTGAGGAGTTAGAGTTTATAGAGTTATGTCATACATTTTAATTTACATTGCATACTCTATCAGATATAACAATGTCCAGCAGCTCTCACACCACAAAGGTGCTAGGCAATGACCAATTCCAACAAGAAAAGGTCCACCCTGAAACTCTTATTGACTATATGAGGAAAGCAGTACTGCTAGATAAATGGCTTGAACTCATTTCACAGAACCTCTTCGTCAATGTTCCCTGGTGCTTTTTCCAGGTGTGCAGGAAATGTATTTAAATACCCAACCCCATTAAAGTTTTTTATGCAGCTGCACACATGCTTTGAATTAAAAACAAGCCAACATTCAGAGTTAAAGAGAACACCACTTTGCATCATCTACAAGACTGAGGTCAGGAGTGTGAGGCCATACCTGTCACTTGCATTGGTGGCTGACACTATGACAACACTCGGGATGTTTGACATCAAATAGAACAAGTAGTCCTGTAGTCACCGTTTGTATGATTCCCCAGCAATTTTCCAAGTGTAGTCTGACAGCACTGCCCAGCCCTGTGACCTCGACGGAGTAACACAAAAGCAGAAAGATTACAGGATCACTATGACCTGCATGTTTCCCTCCAAATGGTGCACATCATTCTGGCTTGGAAGCTATCACTATTTCTTCAGTGTCATTTAGTCAAAATTCTCATCTAACCTCATATGTACAGTACTGGTCACCCTGCTTTAGGAAGGATATTATTAAATTGGAGAGGGTTCAGAAAAGATTTACAAGGATGTTACCAAGAATGGAAGGTTCAAATTATTAAACTAAGTTTAATAGGCTGGGACTTTTTTCACCAGAGCATAGGAGGTGGCGTTATAGAGGTTTATAAAATCACAAGGGCAAAGATAAGGTAAACAGTAAATGCCTTTTCCCCAGGGTTGGAGAGTCAAAACTACTGTCCTATTTTTACGGTGAGAGGAGAAAGATTTTAAAAAGCGATGAGGGGCAATGTTTTTACACAGAGTGGTTCATGTGTGGAATGAAGTACCAGAGGAAGTGATGGATGCAGGTACGGTTACAACGTTTAAAAGACATTTGGATAAGTACATGTATAGGAAAGGGATTTGGAGGGATATGGGCCAAGAGCAGGCAGGTGGGACTACTTTAGTTTGGGATTAGGCTCAGCACAGACTAGGTGGACCGAAGGGCCTGTTTCCTTGCTGTTTGACTCTATGTGAGCACCATTAATGCACAAACTGCAGTGCTTGCAGGAATAGCTGCACCATCACATTTTCAAGGTGTCTATATCAATGGGCAATAATTGCAATTTCCAGCATTGTGCACATTCAGAGAATAAGTAAAATAAACCTTAGAATTGGTGCAACTAAGTGTTGTACAACGTACAAGTGAATTTTTGACTGATTCATTAGGCATTGGCTATTAATAAGTATAGATTGCCTAGTGTGGAAAAATTAGGCAGACGATTTGCCTCCCTTCGGCTGCCAGGTTTCCCAAGGCCTGGGAAAACTGGCAAACTTCAGTTCAAATATCAAAGTAGGTCAAATTACCAGAAATAGCATCATTTAAATTGACAAACAGTACTAGAAGCAGGTTAACCCTAACCCTAACCTCCCCCTTAGTCCCACTTTTCTTTAAAACCAGAAATTTGGTGGATTGGATATGAATCAATTCAGGTTTGAGATATTTATTTTTTAACCTTTTTTTGGGGTTAAAATTCCCCCTATAGAATTACTAGGGTTTGTGTGACTGTGCTGGGTCCTTGATAAAGTTCTCTCGCTCATGCTCAGGCCTGGCAAGTCTTCCATTTCAAGCATATATTTAATTGCCTACTGAGTAAAGCGGGAATTATTGTTAGAGCTGCATTTCTTACACAGGGATGTTGCACATCTCATCCTGTGTAAAACCAAGTCCATGAAGTTAGAAAATTATATTCTGTACATGCATACTCTTCACTCATGACATCCCCAAAATAATTGTGGTGAAAACAGACAACATTTTAAAGCCACTCAATCCATCTCCCTGAGGTTTCTGAGCTTGGTGTTGGGTTGTATCAGGTTGCAGATATTGCTGGACGAAACTGGAATGAGCCTGCTATTGATGACCCGGCCCACACCCCCTCCACACGATACAGGGCCATTCGGTAATTTCAGGAGCTATGAAGGATTTCAAATATTCAGCTGGAAAGCGGTTTCAAAATGCAACCAATGTCAAACTACATAACTTTTGCAAGGTGAAAATGAAGTGAGATATCAGGTTTAGTATCCAATCTATACAAAAATGTGTGCTACAAATAGCTTCAATGTTTTTGGTTCCAGGATGGAAGAAATAACTAGATTATTCTTAAGGATACTATTCTACTAGAACAACATATTATTTTCATTCACTCATGGGATGTGGGCATTGCTGGCTGGGCCTGTATTTGCTGCATAAATTGATGGTGAGCCATCTTCTTGAACCTCTGCAGTCCATTGGCAGGGGAAGGAGTGCAGTACTGTTAGGGAGAGGGACAATGGGGAAGCAGTGAAACCGTTTCAAATCAGGATGGTGCATGGCTTGGAGGGAGGGCAACCTGCAGGTTGTGCTATTGCCATGGATCTGCTGCCCTTGGCCTTCCACGGGGGACAGCACATGGATTTGGAAGGTGCTGTCAAAGGAGAAAAGTGCTGCTAATATCAACTGAGTCCAAGATGGGCTTGGCTGTGACCTTCCCTATTGATGTAAGCCATTTCCCACTAGCTGTTATGGCTCACATGAATGTTGCCACTCGGGAAGTTTACCACCACAGAGGTATATTTCAACAAGGAGCCACTGCCACCTGCAAAGGAGAAACTTGGCAGGAACAAAAATAAATCACAAAATAAATTCCTCCAGAATATTCAAAACTGCCCTCAGAAAGCTGTATTGCCTTCCTGTCACAGGCAGGCACCAAGATTATGCAGTGGGGAAAAAAAACTTTGAATCCAGAATTTCCTCTGGCTAGAGGATGATCAGGTCTGGGTTGCTGACAGAAGGTAATCCATACCGATGTTGGTAAAGGTCAACAATCCATTATTATCTATGGCTCACTGCTGGAACTCAATTACAGATTTCAGCTCATCTTTTGTAAGTTAATAGTTTCTGAATGGTTAGTATTGGATTGATCCAAGTTGCACTTAAGCATCTAATTATCCTTGGATAGCTTTCTCCTTATTGCTGGCAATTGCTGTTGCCTGTCATCCATATGCCTATTGGCATAAGTAGATAAGGTCGCCTCTTCCTCACATTCTCAACAAAAAGGTGAGACTCCTCAGAAATGTCAACACAGACCTTATCATTGGCACTATTCTCTGATTGTAGCAACATCCAGGACTACTTCAGGGACAGATCATTGTGTCTATGGTGGAATAATTTTGGAATAAATTTCCACTTTGTTTTGAAAAAGCAAATTAAAGTCTAGAACATCATTATGTGGCTGGTCACCATTATTCCTGGTATTTCTCATTTCCACTTCTTCTAGCCTCTCCTCAAAGAGAAAGATCAGTAAAATCCCTTGTGGCCTTTCATTAATGAGACCATACACGGTAACAACTCAAATTCATTTCAGTTGCATCAAACGAATAAAGAATATGTCAATCCTACACAAGCATCTCTGTTTAATAAAGAACAATAATGATTGATACTCTATATATCATTCCCAATCATCTGTCTCCCGTTATAGTGAAACATAGTTAGCATCTGTCCCTGTCCTCTTATTATGATCCCTCCTGAACCCTGAATTTTAATGGAAGTAGTTGGAAGAATTGAGGCTTCAAGCTCAGTATTGAATCTGGAAGAACAGATACATTCTCCCCTAAATCCAATTTAAAATTTGGCTTCTTGCCACTTGCCATGGTATCTGCACGTCAGAAATGTCTTGTGGATCTATAATTTCTCCTGAAGCAGAATTTACCCTCCCATGTTGCATCCACTTTTTGGATGGTTGCAGATTGCGTTGATCTATTTCTCAAACTTTGTCCTACAGGTTGAAATTTCCCATTGGTGCTTCAGCAAAGCACCTGAAAGGGACTTACCTTGTGTCATGTTTGGTTCCCAGTATCACTGGCTCATCAGGGTTGCCAATGGTATGGAGCTTTTCCACCACTGTTAGACAAAAAGCAGGAATGGGTATGGCACCCCATTTTCATCCTGTACATTGTCTACTGGCACATTGGTAGCTATCTAATCAACTGACTGAGTTGAACCTGGGAGGTTCCCTCTGGCCATGGGTAAAAGGTATATTCCACTTTTGAGGTTCAGCCTATTTGGAAATTGGCTAATGTAAGGTCTTTGCTAATGTAAGGCCTTTTTAGTCTGTAAAGATTCCGGTAGAATTTAATCTAGCCCCTCCACTGCATGCAGTCTCTGATAAACTCATTTCTCAATGTTCCATGTTGGAAATCATTCGTAATGCGGTATGAGTCATGAATAAAATATGATGTGGAGATACCAGTGTTGGTCTGGGGTTGATAAGGCCAGAAGTCACACGACACCAGGTTATAGTTCAACAGGTTTATTTGAAATCACAAGCTTTCATAGCACTTCCCCTGAGAAAGGAGCAGTCTCTTCTTCTCTGCCTTCTCTCAGAATGGTGTCACATTGCTCCTGATTATGGAAAGAATACATTGAGTTTGCTCTTTTATCAAAGCCTGATGCAATGCAGTATGCACTGGAATATCAGTGCCAGTTGTTCCAATGCATGGCTGGTCACATGGTCCATTGCATGGTGCAGATGATGTGGCAAAAACAAGGGTTCTTTTTCCATTATTGGATTTTTTTTCTTCAGTATGATGTTTACATTTCATCCTCTGTAAAGACCTTGAATCTGCAGTAGTTTTGTTTACTATGGGTGACTGATGTTATTTTTTTTTTGCAGCTTGCTGTATTCTATGTTACAAACTTGTGTGCTTTGCCAGTGTTTTGTTGGGGGAAGGGGGTGGTTTTCCCTCTCCACAGTCCAGTGCCTCGGTTGGCCTCAGAAACCACCTCTATCTCTCGCCGCTCGGCTTCTCCCCAGACTTTTCCCTTACTTCTGGGATTGGAATATTGTACTTCCTTCATCCTTCACACTGTGCTGGATTTCTTTGCAGGTCTCAGTCGTCATTTCTGTAGCTCTGATCCCTGTTTGGGACATGTAATATGTTGTCAGAAGGTCGGATTGTAATATACAAGAGATAGTAAGGGAGGAATCTGACAGACATGGCCCCCAGTTCCATGTGATCTGATATCATTAGGATAGCTCCTTATGCAAGTGCTTAGCAGCTATGATTAAAGGTGTAATTAACTCTTTACTCTACACTAGCTGTGAGAATGAATGTCAGTAAATGAGGCATTTCATAAAGTCACAAACAAAAGAGGAATGAGAATGATGTTAAATTATGATTGCTTTTTCCCTCCTAAGCCTAAGGCAGAGAGATATCGTTTGAACTTGAGATAGTAGGAACTGCAGATGCTGGAGAATCCGAGAC
>NC_063343.1:793426-851089 GCF_021869965.1 Rhincodon typus
GTATCGTTTGAACTTCTTCTTTTTCCCTTTTTGCTTCCATTCAGAGATATTTCCCAAACTCTGATTTTTGGTTTACAGTTTTGAAATGAATCCATCATTTAAGATGAAATAAAATATAGGTTTTATGAACAAAACATTTAAAACACAGAGGCATTGCTTTGCTATTCCATCTACACACATGCACTTGGGGTTTAAGGAAGTCAAGACAGGAGAGGAGGTACCCAAATTACAAGTTTGGGTAAATCCAGTGTTTAAAAAAATCAGTTCACATGAAGTATAGCTTCCCAGATGTCAGTGTCCAATAATAGTTTGCGTAAAGGAGGATTAAATAAGCAATACTTGGCAGTGGCTTTTCACAATCGGTGAGGAGTTAGCAAACACTAAGGGATGGTCCCCATTCTTCCCTCAGGAATATTCAGTACCAATGGTTAATAGAATACAAAATACAAAATTTGTAAATTGAAGTTGGAAGATTCGCTGTAGTGAAATTAATTTTCCTCTTTGGTACTGTTTTCAGATTATTGTAGGTGACAGTCACATGCCCTGAAGGTGTAAACTTTTGTCAATTTTAGTGAGCCATCATCTAAAACATTTTGCTATCTTACATGATGTTGGGAACCTAAAGTTCTATCATGTTTATTGCAAAGGAAAATATCTGAAAAGGATCGACAAAAGTACTATTTGCAGCAGTGGTGAATTCTGGAAGCAGTACAGTACCAGGAACTTTAAAACAGATTTATTTTCTACATGTTTTACCATAAACGGTTGATGCTTTAATAACTGCAATATGGATCATTTTAGAGCCAACAGAGACAATCCTGCCTTTGAAACCAATAGCAATGTTTAAATACCTGTGGTCCTTTTCAGGATACATAAAAATAATAGGAATCCTACACACAGCAGTACAAATTTCTGATTTTGTTTCATTGGGCCCATTTTAATAGGGATGGCTTTTACTGTCTCTTGATAGAAGGAATTTAACCCCAGATATCTCGTGTTAATTTGGAAGCTGAAACATTTTGTGGAGCTGCAATAATTCCAATTGAAAATTCATATTACACTGGCATCACAAAATTAGCTCAATGTTACACAAGTCCCAGTGCCAGACCCTATGGCAGCCAGGTTTAAGGAGCAGATTACTCAACTGGAAGCATGCCTATTTATGTGTTTGATAATGATTTTTAATTTCAAGTAGATTCATGAAGTGAGTAGGTAAGGGCTAGCTCTGTGCTGTCACACTGAAACTGTGTCTTTCCTTCCTTTTCAATGCTTTTGAACCTGCAGTGACTTCAAACAATTCTGTTTTTAAATAATACTCCACTCAATTATGGAGTAATTGAGTCACTCCATATGACTCAATTATGCTTTCCAACATACAGACCTCCCAAATCTCCCCAATAACAGTGGTGTCACATTATTAAATCTATAATATGGCCTCTTCTGTTCCTTCAACATCTTACACTGTTTCACATCTCCAGCTCTCTAAGCCCCTGCACCAAACCCACTCTCCATTGTTTCTCATTTCAGCTACCTTTCTGATTCTCTGCTCTGCTCTCCACAGGGCAGTACTGTCTAAAATTAAAACAGTAAATGCTGGAGATGATTGGCAGGTCTGACAGCTTTAGTAACGGGAGAGAAACAGAGTTAATGATTCAGTCTGATCAGCTTTCAGCAGAACAGTCCTGATGTCTTCCTTGAAGTCCAAACTGCATTTCTCTCTCCACAAATGCTGCCAGAACTGCCAACAGTATTCAACAGATCTGATGAAGAGCCATCTAGACTGGAAACATTAGCTTGCTGTGTCTCTTTCTCTCTCTCTCTCTCTCCCCCCACGGCTGCTACCTAATCCGCTGTGATCTCCAGCATTTTGTTTCTGTTTTGTTCTCAGTACAGATTCCAGTATCTGCAGTAATTTGCTCCTGATAGCACTCTGTGTTTCTATTCCACTCTCTTAGCTGTGGTGGTTTGGTTTAGTACTTCCATCTCTGAGACACAAGTTTCAAGGTGTAAGTCCAAAAATCAAGCTGGCTTTGTGGTGCAGCGTTGAGGCATGTGTTGCCTTTCGGAGCTGCTGCTTGCAGAGACGGCTGTAAAAGATTCAATGGCACTAATTAAAGATTATCAGGGGAGTTACCCAGTTCTACTGCCTGATATTTATCCCTCAATCAACATCACAAAAAGTACTGATTGTCTGGTCATTGCCACAGTGCGAGCTTTGAGAGTTTTCTGGGTGTATGTTGAACAGCCATGTTTCTTGCACTTGCAACCAAGCCATTACTTTCACAAGTACTTGGATTTAAAGAGCATTGAGACAATGGGTGCTCCCAAAAACACGACATAAAACGCAAAAATTTCCTTTTTTTTGCACTCCTTGCCTCCTGAACCAAATCAAGGCTGTTCCCCTTGAGCTCCCCATTCTTTGAAACCTCTGTACCCCTCTAAGTGTCATTCTCTGCCAAGACCAATTGTAACTACATTCATGCATCTCTCATCAGCGATATAGACAGGGCAGTGGGGAAATCTTCACAAACATCTTGCAAAATTTCTATAATTTTCTAATCGGAACAATTCTTTCAACGGAACCTATCTGGATTCTTTGGCGAAGCCTAGCAAAAGCAGATTTTTTTTTATCTCCCCAGAGTCAGGGCTGCAGTTTGAGTGAAATACAAATAGATGATCTTGTGATAACACAGTATGGAACTGGAGGAGCACCACGGGCCAGGCAACATCTGAAGAAGGATCCCGACCCAAAACGTCAACTTTCCTGCTCCTGTGATGCTGCCTGGCCTGCTGTGTTCATCCAGCTTTACACTGTGTTATCTCTGACTCCAGCATCGGCAATGCTTGCTATCTCTGAGTTGATCTTGTGTCTCTTTTTCCTGAGATGATATTGTGAATAGGAGGGAAGTATAACAGACAGAGGCACGGGTTTTTGCACCTCAGAGTCATTCTGTCCATTTGCTTGTTTGGAGTTTGATTAGTGGATTATTTCTGTTTGATGTTTAATGAACAACTGTGCCAAGGAGACAAGTCAGTAACAAAGAGAATGAAAAAACAATGAAAATGACATCTCTCACAACTCAGAAACTTACTACAGCGTCCCTCTGAGAATGAAGCTTTGAAAATTTTGAGGCTAGTTTCTGCTAAATCTTGTCTCAATATCCAACTGTTCAAAATGGAGCGAAAAGAAGTTTGACCAGCAGAAATCATACAGTGGGAACATTTTGTATTGTGCATAAGGCAGCCCCTTAACTGATATTGCAACACTAGAGCAATACTCCCCATTCATGAGCAAATGTAAACAACAATGTCACAGTCAGGAACATCCTGCCTGGCAGGATTAGGGAACTGGTTTCATCATACTTTTAAAAATAAAACAGAAAGTACAAGTGGCACCATTGGGGAAAAATAAGCATGCGGTGGAATCACATTTGAAAATAAACAAAGGTAAAAAAGTTATTTAAAAATCAGTAGTAAACAAATCCAGATCAGTCATAGAGCTGGCAAATTGGGAACTTAACTTTGGCCCTGACTTTTAATTTATAATTTTTTTAATGGGTTGGTAAAAATCAATTCTAAAAGTTATTTCGAATGAAGTATTATTTTTACGAAAGTCCTTTTCTTAAACCCACCATCCTGGGATTATGAAACCCGTTATTTACCAACTAAACAAACAGGAAACACTGAGTTGAGAAAATGTCAGTCTTTTTCTGAGTGGCAGGCAGAGATTGGAGGCATATTGCCAGAATCAGTGTTTGGACACCAACTGTTCAAGGTAGATAGAAATAACATTGATGAAGGAACCAAAAACAACTTTCCAAGTTTGGCAATGACACAAAACTGGTTGGGATTGTGCGGAGGAGGCAAGGAGGCTTCAAAGTGATTTAGACAAGTTGAGTGAATGAGCAAACACATTACATACACAGTATAACGTAACTAAATGTGAAGTTGTACACCAGTGTGAAAAACAGAAAGGAAGAGTATTATTTAAATGGTGATATGTTGGGAAGTGTGGATGTACAAAGGGATCCGGGTGTCCTTGTACACCAGTTAATGAAAGTAGACAGGCAGGTGCAGCGAGAAATTAGGAAGGCAAATGGTATTTCAGTCTTCATTGCAAGTAGAATTCCCTTGGCACAGTTCCACAGAGCTATGGTCAGACCTGGGGTATTGTGTACAGCTTTAATCTCCCTACATAAGGAAAGGATATACTTGCCATAGAGGGAGTGTAGTATTGGCTCACTAGAATGGTACCATGGCAGAACTATTGAATGAGGTAAGATTGGTTTGACTGGACAGAATAGACAAAGATATTTTCCCTGGTTAAGAAGTTTAGAACCAGGAGACGTGGTCTCAGGATACAGAGTAGACCATTTAGGACTGAGATGAGGAAACATTTCAGCACTTACAGGATGGTGAACCTGGAGAATTCTCTACCCCAGGAGGCTGTGGAGGAAAAGTCACTGAATATATTAGGAAGAAGGATTTTTTTAAAAGAGATTTTGAAGCCATCAAAGAGCTTGGAAAGAAAGCGGGAATATGGGATTGAGCTGCAGGGGTCAGCCATGATCCTACTGAATGGCAGAGCAGGTTCGAAGGGCTAAATGGCCTACTCTTGCATCTTGTTTCTATGTTTCAAACCAGACTGACTGGTTCGGAAAATTGGAACTCTTGTCTCACCGCCATCTCAACATGTTCACCAACTTCTCTGCAATACCTTACCCTCACTCTATCTCTGCTACTGTACTGACCTCTCACCAAGGCTCATACTGTATCCTTCTCACTACTGTCTACAGCATTTTTCATCACTCATGATCAACCAACCCAACTCCTGGCACCCACTAACCCTGCATGCCCTCTCTACTGCCTCCTTACTTGGTCACAACACATCCCCAGCTTGGTGAACGCACCAACATCTACAACCAGCACCCGATCTACAAATCTTCACTCAAATCCTGAACATCCCCACTTGCGCCAGCGATAATAGTGGTGCAACCCACTTCCATCTCTGTCAGACCTGCCTTCCTCTCACTCTAGGAGGAAAGCAGCCCCCAAGAGGCAGAAAATCTTCAGATTGGTGGTGGGATCTGGCTCCTCACCCTTCGTGTGGTTAGATTCCTGACTCTGACTGGCTGACTCCAAGGCCAAATCTTTCCTGACTGCATACCACGGTGCTGCCACCTCTGGTGGGTCTGACCTGTGCATTTGCACAGATGTACTCCGGGGTTGGTGCTGGTGTTATCTGGGACGTTGCTTGTGAGGTATGATTCGATGAGGTGTGACTGTGTCAGGTTGTTGCTTGACTAGTCTTTTGGACAGTTGTCCCAGTTTTTGTCAGGGATTGAGGGATTTGTCTTTGTGTATTATTGGATAGGGTTGATTTACGATACTAGTATTCCGCACTGGGATCAGGCTGCAATGTGGAGGCTGTATTCACCTGTCAAGTACAGTGGCTCATTTGCTGGATTGAGCTGTTTACCCTTAAACTCCTTGTCAGAGCTGGGTATGAGCGCATTCCTTTCTGCAGCACACCCTCGCTTTGTGCTTTTTAAGCCTGGAATGCTCTTGAGATGCTGCCAATCGAGACCTCACAGGTTTTCAGTGTGGAATTAATGAGCATTCCTTTGCAAAGGGAGGTACAGAATGGGAAGAGGAGCAGTATCTGCTGAGCAGTCCGAGGTCTAGGAATTCTCACTTTGATTTGCTGTTTATTCTACATGTGAGCCAGTGTTCACCTCCATTCTTAGTCTGCTCGGCCATGACTGAGCAAACTTGCCATTCAACTGAGTCAAGAAAAGATTATGTTGATTAGTTTAAGCAGTGTGCTCTTCACTTCAGAGCAAATTGGAATGCAGATCTAAACATTGTGGTATGCTAGTTGTTCTCACATATATAAACTCTATGCATTGAATAAATAACAATTAGATACCTCACTTAGTTTGGTAGCTTATCTCAATGTCTTATGTATTCTTTCATTCTCATTTTTACTCCATCTTACTTTCTATTTTGATAATAGAGACGCTGTTCTAAAACATAACATTAAAATCTTAAACTAGAATATCACCAGGGATTTTGTTGCAAATCATCCCAAAGCAGCTGGTGTAACTTCAGTGGAGAATTGGTGGCAACTTTGGTTACTTGGAATATCTGGGGTTTCACTGATTTTCCTCTCAAAATTACAGAATATACTAGCGACGGCCCCACAAAAAGAAACTGAATGTAGTTTTCCATTAAACCTGGCAATGATGGTGCATGAGATGGAGTCCCTGAATCATAAGTTTGGATATGTTTTTAAATTAGCTCATGGGATGACAGTGACATTTTCAGAGCATCATTTGCAGCTTATTGCTAAATGGTGAGCTACTTTCTTGAACTACAGTGGACCTTAAAGGCAATGAATGGCTTTCAGTGGATTCAGGACATTGATGAACCAATTCAGTACTTAAAACAATGGAGCAAATTCATGGCCATTTTTACTGAGATGGTATGAGTTAAATGCCTGCTCTTTTGACTATTAAACCAGGTCTTTGGGTTACTAGTCTATTAACATAAACATTTATGTTACTGTATTCTTTTGTTTATATATTCTGACTGCTGTCTATATGAGGCATGCTAAATTACCATATTACTTAATTACAATATTGATCCATGTTGAAGTACAATTAAAAAAATAATTTCTGAATATCCTGGTAGCTCCAAAGATGAATGTTTAAGGTGAAATGATAGGCTCCTATATAGCTGACTCATTAATAAAATCTCAAATTGGACTGTAGCCAATCAAATATTGAGCACCAAGCCACATGACAGTTATTGCTCCCTTGTTATTCCACTGTCGCATCAGCTGCTTCATGCAGGTATGTAGCACAATAGATAGGAGACTGAAGCAGTCCGATTCTAAATGCTGCAAAACCTGGACATATCAGATTTGGGCTGTCAAGTGGCAAATAACATTGACGCCACACAAGTGTCAGGCAATGACATTTCCAGCAAGGCAGAATCTAACCATTGTCTCTTGCCATTCAATGGCATTACTATCACTGACGCCCCACTATCAACAACCTGGCTTACCATTGACCAGAAGCTGAACAGGACCAGACATATAGATGGCTGGAAGATCAGGTCAGAGACTAGGAATCCTGGAGTAACTCATCCCCTGACTCTTCAAAGCCTGTCCACCATCGACTAGGCGCAAGGCAGGAGTGTGATGGAATACTCCCCACTTGCCTGGATGAGTGCAGCCCCAACAACACTCAAGCCACACCATCCAAAGAACAAAGAGCAAAGAAAATTACAGCACAGGAACAGGCCCTTCGGCCCTCCAAGCCTGCGCCGATCCAGATCCTCTATCTAAACCTGTCGCCTATTTTCCAAGATCTGTATCCCTCTGCTCCCTGCCCATTCATGTATCTGTCTAGAGACATCTTAAATGACGCTATCATGCCCGCCTCTACCACCTCTGCTGGCAACGCGTTCCAGGCACCCACCATCCTGTGCGTAAAGAACTTTCCACGCATATCTCCCTTAAACTTTTCCCCTCTTACCTTGAAATCGTGACCCCTAGTAATTGAGTCCCCCACTCTGGGGAAAAAGCTTCTTGCTATCCACCCTGTCTATACCTCTCATGGTTTTGTAGACCTCAATCAGGTCCCCCCTCAACCTCTGTCTTTCTAATGTAAATAATCCTAATCTACTCAACCTCTCTTCGTAGCTAGCACCCTCCATACCAGGCAACATCCTGGTGAACCTCCTCTGCACCGCCTCCAAAGCATCCACATCCTTTTGGTAATGTGGCGACCAGAACTGTACGCAGTATTCCAAATGTGGACGAACCAAAGTCCTATACAACTGTAACATGACCTGCCAACTCTTGTGCTCAATACCCCGTCCGATGAATGAAAGCATGCCGTATGCCTTCTTGACCACTCTATTGACCTGCGTTGCCACCTTCAGGGTACAATGGAACTGAACACCCAGATCTCTCTGTGCATCAATTTTCCCCAGGGCTTTTCCATTTACCGTATAGTTCGCTCTTGAATTGGATCTTCCAAAATGCATCACCTTGCATTTGCCTGGATTGAACTCCATCTGCCATTTCTCCGCCCATCTCTCCAATCTATCTATATTCTGCTGCATCCTCCAACAGTCCCCAGCAGGACAAAGCGGCCCACTTGATTGGCACCACATCCACAACCTTCCACTCCGTCCACCATAGTTGCTCAATAGCAGCACTATATCAATATGCACAGTAGAAATTCACCAAGGGTCCCTAGACAGCACCTCTCAAAAGGACAAGAGCTGAAATACATGAGAAAAGCATCACCTGCAATTTCCCCTCTATGTTACTTACCGTCCTAGACTTGAAAAATCATTGTGAACAGCAACAGCGAAGGAATAACAATCTCCCTCCCTCACCATGCTGGATGTTTCTATGCCCCAAGGGTTGCAGCAGGTCAAGAAAGTAGTTCACTCCCACCTTTTCAACAGCAATTAGGGACAGGCAATAAATGCTGGCAATGCCCACAATGTCTCTTCAATGAAAAACAAATAAAATGATGTGGAAATGATAGGATTATGCCATTCCCAGCAACCCCCATTTCCTTTGTAATTCAGAAGGTGTGTGGGTATTTTTTAAAACCTCACCTTCTCTTCCTGTTGCGGAATTTTAGGGAAAAGTGAAAAGGGGCAGTTAGAAATCTGCTGCAGATAGCACAACAGATGACTTCCAGCCTGAATAATGGAACGTTAGCATGGTGATAATGTTACTGCCCTTGTAATCCAGAAGTCTGAAATAATACAGAATTATATGCTTACTGAAGATTTAAGTTCAAATCTGGTAGCTGCTGGAGTTAGAATTGAATCAACTAATCTGTGAAGCAAAATTATTGTCAGTACTGAGGATAATGAAACTACTGGATTGTTGCAAGGAAAGCCTTTAGTTTCACTGTGGTTCTTTTAGGGAAGGAAACTTGCTATCTGTGTCAGGTCTGGTTTATATATAACTCCAGTCCTGCACAAACATAGTGAAATGGCCAGGCATACGATTCTGTCGTATCAAGCTCCATACCTGGTTTGTAATGGATAAGGGAGGAGGGGTAAGGAAAAATGCTGACCTTATCAGCAGGACCTGCAACCTGAAAATGAGCTAAATTAAATTCCAAAACTCCTTTCAGGATCGGTGTCAGGAGCTCTGCTTTAATAAGCACTCAGAGCTATAGCACCTACTGTGACCAGACATGCCACTAAATTCTCCCCGTTTTGTACAGCACATTACAAACTACGTAAAAGCAACATTTAACCCTAAAATTTTACATGCCTATCTCTTTTTAAGACGCAACAGAGGAATTCGTCACATCATTGAAGGACTGTAAATGATGTTTAAACAGGTCATTAATTTTAGGACGTCTCCATACTAACAGAGGGAGATGACAGAGCAATGTAATTGCTTCCAAGGATTATGTTTGGCAATTAAATCCAGGTCTTAGTAGTGATCTTTAATTCACTTAAATTACCTGAAAAAAATCTACTTGTGTGATGAAGATTCCTCTATTGTGTTTGTTAGGAATTACCATGACTCCTTTGTGTTGTGCCGCAGCTTCTGCAGTGTCCAAGCTATCTTTCAGGCAGAGTCACCATGTCAGGCTGGCCTCTGAGATACAAGGCTTACCCACTCGTGCTAAACATTACATTAGAGGGGCTCTTGAGTACAAGCCCGCAGAATCTTCTGTGATACATGTTGTATATTTACACAAATTCAAGAGGACAGCTAACCAACTGTTGGACCATATTCCTTAAAGGAGCTACTTCAACAAGATGGAGACACAAAACCTTGGCCATTAATTAACCTTTGCAAGACAGATTTGTGTCTAAATTGCCTCACTTCACTAAACAAAGAAAATTCCTCAAACTCTTTAAAATCTGACTAAACCTCTTGCCATCTCTTATCTTTTCCAGCCCTAGGAGTAAGTCACTGACGACGATCAGCCTGCCACTCCCTACTCCCACTGACATTGTATCTGAAAGTTTTCCATAGTAGGATAGTATCTGTGTATACAGTTACAATTAGTCTCCAGTCAATGTTTCCCAAGTTATTATCATTCCAGACATCTACACCACGTCATTAATCTCCCTGGTGAGTGAGGATGAACTGGCTTCCCTTCTTTATTCACGGGTCCCCTTAGTTATTTGCCACAAAGTTAATTTTAAAAGGACTCACTTCCTTGTGGATCACCATTTTCCCAAACCAAATTAATCTGTTCTAAAAGAAGCCGATTTAACTATTTTGTTTTGGGTTAACAAACGAGTGAGATCATCAATAAGTGACAGCAAAAGGAATTACTAATGCACTGCACTTATACACAGATTAGAGATAAGAAGTCCAAAAAGATAGTTAAAGGTAAAAGATGTATGGACCAGTCTCTGGGTGGCTTGTGAAGAGTAGATGATAGAATGTTTGTAGCTGAATAGAGGTTGCACCTTTGCAGCAGTTGATAGAATTTGTCCTTAGTTCCCTAGATGGCCTACATCGACCACCTGGGCTTTGCCAAGCCTTATCTTTGTGAGATTGACCATTAGGTCAGCTGACTGTATGTTCTGGGAAAGTGCTTTCAATAGTATGTTGCCCAAGTGTCACTGCACTTCGGAGTTTGTCTAAGTATAGTACACAGCGAGATAAACCAGCCATTATCTGGTTCATCAGCCTTTGAAAGGTGACTGAGGCATTTCAGAGACCTGGTATAACCTGTCTAGAGTTACTAAGGCAGAGATTTCCTTTGCATTGGTAGTCAAGAGAATCTGCCAGTACCCCTTAAGTAAATCTATTTTTATCATGTAAGCTGCTTTACCTAACCCCTCTGTGCACTCTGCCAGCCCAGAATTAAATTGGGTAGGTGTTAGTGCTAGTCACTGCCTTAACTTTTCTGTAGTCAATGCAGGGAATTGAGGAGGTGACAATTTTGGCATGAGTAGGGGTTCCAGTTGGTTCTCCAGCAATTAGTGTCCTCCCCAAACTATGCCCACTTTTCTGGGCACATTGATGGGGTTGGTACCTAATGGGAGGGCCTTCACCACATCCACATCATGAAGACTGAAGGCTCTGATGCGGCATGTTTGTCTCTGTATAATGCAGCTTTGTTGTATCTGCTTACATTTCTGCATCTACGTGAGTGAATAAAGAGCCTCTGTTTTCTGTTGATGGTGTTTCGGTGGAGGCTGGCTGGGTTGTATTGGGTTCACCAACGTCTCATTCCAATTCACTCCCACTGCTGCCCTCACCCCTCTAGGTTAGTGACAGTGGGACAGACAATGATGTAGCCTTTTCTTTTTTGTCCCTGATCTGAGCTCTCACTCAGATAATTCCCTTTCTGGGCTGCCTTGGTTACTGGATGCGGCCAACTGAACTGAGCCTTGAAGGGTTCACTTGGTGTTGGTAGGACCACTAACACACAGCCGCCTGCTGAAAGGTTCATGTCCTGGTGAGTTTGTCTGCCTTTTGTGTCATCACTATTTCAGAGATTTTTCAGGAGTTCCCAGGCCACTTCATAGGTTCACACAACTTTCTCAGAATTCTGCTGTGTGGTTAACATGGAGACTTCCTCCCACAGCTCTAAAAACCTCCCCTGGTTTAGTTTCCAAGGTCCTTTCACTTAATGGCTAAAGCCTCATTCAGATGAAGTTTGAACCACAAGGAAGGGTCACGGACCCGAAACGTTAGCTCTGGTTTCTTTCCACAGATGCTGCCAAACCTGCTGAGCTTTTCCAGCAATTTCTGTTTGTTTTTGCTTATATCAAGCACAGAAAGGCATTGCATGTCTGGGATGAACCAATAAAAGTACAGCGACGAATGACACAGGAACATTAGGAAAATCAGGGACAGGAGGAAATTCTTCAGCCCTGGAGCTGCTCTGCCATTCTCCTGGGCTATGGCTGACCTTTTCATCAAATTTGTTTCCTGGAGTTAGCAGTTTCAAGAGATAGGGAGCAATGTCTCAAAAAGATTATCCATTTCTGTTTGGTAATTTCTCCCTGTCATTTTCAGTTGGATACAGGCAATTGTGAAGGCAGGTCTCACCAGTACACAGACACTCTCAGATGCACACTCACAGACACACGCGCGCACACACACACATACAGACACACTCACTCACTCTCGCTCACACACTCACTCTCGCTCACACACTCACTCACACTCACTCACACTCACTCACACTCACTCTCTCAGCATTCACAGCATCCAGAGCTTTTTGGAGGAACGAGTTAGCGTTTGCCTACATTTTCTATATGAACACAATGGGCCAAACAGCCTCCTCTTACATTGTAACAATCCTGTGTTTCTGAGATGATCACCCGCATTGACATAGTTTCTTTCCCTTTAACAGAGCCCAAATACACAGGCAAGGTGAGTCCTTTGTGAAATCAAAAATAGACATGTCATTAAAAATAACAAAGTCAGAAGTTACACGATACCAGATTATGGTCCAACAGGTTTATTTGAAATCGCAAGCTTTTGGAGCGCTGCTTCTTTGTCAGGTGAAGTGACGAAAGTGCTGTGCTATGAAAGCTTGTGCGATTTCAAATAAACCTGTTGGACCATAACCTGGTATCGTGTAACTTCTGACTTTGTCCACCCGAGTCCAACACCAGCACCTCCACTTCATTAAAAATAACACTGCACCCCCAACATAACGGTGTGTCTACTGGAGTTGGGATGGGGGTGCGCAGGGTGTTAGGGTGTGGTAATAACAAGAGCGAAAAACACAAAGTTGCCTCATAGGTCCTGCGAGCCTCTGCCATCAATCCTGCTGCGCTCATACACTATTGAGGCACATCATCAGGTAATTTCTCCCTGTTGTTTTCAGTTGGATACAGGCAATTGTGAAGGCAGATCTCACCAGTACACTCTCACGCGCACACACACACAGACACACACTCACTCTCGCTCACTCACACACACTCACTCACACACTCTCACTCTCACACACACACACGCAGACAGAGGCACCCACAGACACAGACAGAAACACATACAGACACGGACACATGCACACAGTCACAGACAGACAGACACACACACAATCCATCTTTTATTACTTAACACTACAGAAAGTATAACCATCACACGCTTGGCCACTCTTTCATTTCTCTCGCATGATAATTGTCCTCATTATAAAATAAGGCAGTAAAAATCACATGCAGGCTGAGATGTCAAGTGAAAATGTCTTTGTTGGGTAATAGAGTTGTATATCTCCTCCCCTCCCCCAAAGTTGCTGCATAGACATTCACCCCACACAGGAGAATACTGGGAAAGATGTACAACTTCATTGTGTTGGCTACCCTGGGAAAATCAAGCAGGT
Source organism: Rhincodon typus (assembly GCF_021869965.1). NCBI lineage: Eukaryota > Metazoa > Chordata > Chondrichthyes > Orectolobiformes > Rhincodontidae > Rhincodon > Rhincodon typus. Next base: position 806,776 of record NC_063343.1, read on the forward strand.
CATGGAATCTGTTGTCTGTGGCTGGTCCTTCCAGTCAGCCTCCCTTTTTTTAATAAATCTCTCGGTGTTACTGAATGCCACAGGCAGGGCTGACTCTAACAATAACCTAATCCAACTGTACACAAGCCTTCTCAAGTGCAAAGTGTTTCCGAAGCTTCAGGCCAGTATTCTTTCTCTTTCATTCTGTTTGTCTCTTCGTATTTATTGCCTGATTTTAATGTGGCCTTGCCAAAACACTCCCCTTGACATTCAGGGAGCGCTGAATTAATATCCAGCTTTCACAGTGACCCGGAGACATCTGTTTACTGATTAATGCACTCAAATCCACTCGTTAAATAGGTTTGAAATTCCTGTTGCCTGTTGTAAGAAATATAGTTTTATCAAGTCTAGATCTGTTGCTAGCTTATTCACAAATGATGTGCTTAATATACCTACGTTTAATTGCTGATGATCATTATCTTTACTTCCACTTTGTCTGCCAATGCAGAACTGGGGGCTTGATTTAAATCAAGTGGTTTTGTGGTGAGAAATTAAACCAAACCTCTTATAGTGCCACAATATCTCAACTAAATTCTACATGCATCCTCAGGATATTTTATAGAATTATTTGATTGCATAATGAAACATTTATTAACATTTGCAGCAACACTGTTGTGTACTGTTGGTCTGGTACAGTGGAAACTAAAGAGGCAAAGCACACATTGGACAGGCTGTGTTTAGCACTTCGGTATTGTAAGGCCATGTTTAGCACTGTGCAGGCTATGGGTATCCATGGTTGAATGCTGTACATGTTTGGCTTTTTAAATATTTTCACAAGTCACCGGTTTACTGCGTTACAAGCAAGGGAGATTGTAGGGTTCACCTGCTTTCATATGGGACAGTCTGTGGGACTCAATAGTCACATGTTCCATGGGTTGCAGAGCTCATTTGGTTGCCTCTTTTCCAACTTGGAGGACATGTGTAATAGCTTCATTGTTGCATTTGAACAGATTATGGGTACTGGGTGAGCACTGAACAAGATGTGGGCTTCTTTGGCTTACGTGTGGGACAGATTTATAAGGTTCCCTGGTTTAGGTGGAAACTGTTTACGTGGTTAGATCAATGGAGTGTGTGCATTTCAAGTTAGGTTCCAACAGCTGCAGAATTGATCCCATTTAATTGTGACAGCTGCTATAAGAGCTATAAAGAAGAGAATGAAAGGAATGTGATTGTGAGAATTTTCTGACTTTGAGAGATTTGACATAGTGCCGTATTTATAATTCACTTTACAATAATTTGATTCTAAGTGAGTATACAAGCCTAATTAACCAATCATTATCAGTTGCTTTATCAAAGTTACATGCCTTGAGTTAAAGTATGAAGGTTAATATTCAGCACCCTTTATAAGAAGAATATAGAATTAGAGAGTTTTTTGATTGGAATAGATGTTCTTGGTGTTATGTTTAATTTTCTCTGCATTTCCCTGTTGTTTGATATTTGAGATTGTGTGAAATGTAGGAACAAAGCAGTTATTCCATTATCACAGCCTGGACCATAATCATTTCTAACTAACAGTTACTTTCTGAACATTTCATTTACCCTCTGGATTAACATTTGTCTTTGATTGAGACATTAAACAGAAGAAACCCTGTTTGTCCTTTTGGGTGTAAAAGATTGACTGGCAGATTCCAAGGTCCTGATTAAAACCAAAATTTCAATCAACATGAAAAGAAACAGATTATCTAGTTATTGTTATATCGCTGTTTGTGGGAGATTGTTGTGTATAACTTAGCTCATATTAACTCTTCGACATGGAGTTGGATCTCACTCCAAGGTGCCCCTTCCTCACAAGGAGCCAGGGCATTACCAGCCAGAGGGGGAACCACATGCAGGCCCTAGAGAAGTCTCCTTTCAGGACATTCCAAAGGTGACCAGACCCCCACGTCCTCCCTGCTCGGCCACTTCCGACTCTTGGAAGTTGAAACTGAGAAGGATCCAATTGCCCCTGGCTAGGAGACCCTTAACATGTCTAGCCCTGGGCATAACCTGACCAAACCTCCAGGGCCAGCGGGCTTTAAAGCCAAGCCAGTTACCTCTACCCCACCCCATTACAAAACCTGGGACAACACTGAGACTTAGTGGGAGGGACAGAAGGAAAAATTGAAGACACTTTAGTGACTTTGCTCGGTCTGTGAAATATCACATTGTAATAAACTTGCTTGTCTTTATCAGTGTGACTCTATGTGTAGCCCTGAGTATAACTGTGCCTGCAGGATGCCTGTCCTTGCAGGATGTACCATCAATTGATGACTGTGTGGAGGAGACACTGAAGCATGGGGAAGCTATGGGTTCTGCCCGGAGTCCTGAAACGTTCCTATATTGTGTCCAATAGTCTGGCCATGACGGAGGTGGTAAGCAATGACTGTGGCACACACAGAGAACCAGAGCAATAGGGCTCACCAGGTACTGTGCAGCGCACAGATGCATGTTCTGTATGTACATGTGATACGTCCTTTCTCTTTAAAGAGCCTTGGATTCAGTGGGACTTACAGGACCCTTCAGCCATTTGTTCCCAGCTTCCACCTTTATGTGTTGGTTAGGCCGTGAAAATCCAGATCCCCTCCCTGATATCCTTTCCCATGACCCCCATAAGCTTGACACCTCCCTAGAACCTCCACAGAACCCAGCTACATGAGCCTGCTCCTGCCCACCTTTCCTCCTCGACCCGCCCCCCCCCCCCGGTATTTGAAGTGTATATCCCAGGTGTGGGTCATGTACTACCTAAATCCATGTCCCCCCCATTCCCCACCCCAGGGTGGTATTGACCATGGATAAGCTCCTCTTCCGTATTACCCCGCTCCCAGCCATGCTTTAATGTATTCCCCTTTAAATATACATTTGCCTCCTTCACAATAGACGTCCACACCAGTCCCCCAGCCCACAGCACCCACCCACATTCCCCACCCAACTCCTTAGTGTCTGTAGACAAAGCTGATGGGCAGCCTGTAGCCCGTCCCTTTGTGTGATCCAATAGACAGCCCCAGACAAGAAGTGCCCAGACCTCTGAATGATGAATACATCTCCCTGTCTGAATTAACCCTACCCCCAAGACTGGCTATTTGGGCCAGACACTGACCCTGACCCACTCTCTAGATTGTAGAGGCAATGGATTCCTGACTTGAGAACACTTTGACTGCATGGCTGATTGCAGCTAGTTCTTTGGTGTGGTATCAGAGCCCTGTCTTACTGAGTCAGGACCGCTTAAGACCATAAGACACAGGAGCAGAAATTAGGCCATTCGGCCCATCGAGGCTGCTTCACCATTTGATTGTGACTGATAAGTTTCTCATTCTCCATTCTCCCGCTTTCTCCCCATAACCTTTGATCTCCTTGACAATCAAGAACCTATCTATCTCCGTCTTAAACACACTCAATGAACTGACCTCCACAGCTTTCCATAGATTCACCACTCTCTGGCTGAAGACCTTTCTCCTTATCTCTGTTTTAAAAGGTCTTCCCTTTACTCTAAGGCTGTGCCCTCAGGTCCTAGTCTCTTCCTACCAATGGAAACATCTTCCCAAAGTCCACTCTATTCAGGCCATTCAGTGTTCTGTAAGTTTCAATAAGATCCCCCCTCATCCTTCTAAACTCCATCAAATATAGGCCCAAAGTCTTCAAACATTCCTCATATGTTAAACCTTTCATGTCTGGGACCATTCTCGTGAACCTCCTCTGGACCCACTCCAGGGCCAGTACATCTTTCCTGAGGTATAGGGCCCAAAACTGTTCACCATATTCTAAATGTGGTCTGATCAGAGCCTTATAAAGCCTTAGAAGTACATCCCTGCTTTTATATTCTAGTCCTCTCAAAATAAATGCCAATATTGCATTTGCCTTCCTAACTACTGACTCAATCTGCAAGTTAACCTTAAGGGAATCCTGGACTAGAACTCCCAAGTGCCTTTTGCACTTCAGATTTCTGAATTTTTTTCCCCATTTAGAAAATGGCCTATGCCTCTATTCTTCCTACCGAAGTGCATGACCTCACACTTTCCCACATTGTACTCCATCTGCCACTTCTTTACCCACTATCCTAACCCGTCCAAATCCTTCTGCAGCCTCCCCGCCTCCTCAGTACTACCTGTCCCTCCACCTATCTTCATATCATCTGCAAACTTAGCCAGAATGCCCTCAGTTCCTTCATCTAGATCATTAATGTACAAAGTGAAGAGTTATGGTCCCAACACTGACCCTTGCGGAACACCACTTGTCACTGGCTGCCATCCTGAGAAAGACCCCTTTATCCCCACTCTCTGCTTTCTGCCAGACAGCCAATCTTTTATCCATGCTAGCACCTTCCCTCTAACACCACGGGCCCTTATCTTACTCAGCAGCCTCCTGTGTGGGACCTTGTCAAAGGCTTTCTTGAAGTCCAGGTAGACAACATTCATTGGCTCTCCTTGGTCTATCCTGCCATTAATTTCCTCAAAGAATTCGAGCAGATTTGTCAGGCATGACCTCCCCTTGATGAAGCCGTGCTGACTTTGCCCTATTTTACTGTGCACTTCCAAGTATTCATAAATCTTGTCCTTCACAATGAACTCCAAAATCTTATCAATGACTGAGGTCAGGCTAATCGGCCTGTAATTTTCAGTCTTTTGCCTTACTCTCTTCTTCAACAAGGGCTTCACGTTAATGATTTCCCAGTCCTCTGGGACACTCCCTGACTCTAGCGATTCCTGAAAGATCACCACTAATGCCTCCCCTATCTCTTCAGCTATCTCCTTAAGAACTCTGGGTGTAGTCCATCTGTTCCGGGTGATTTATCCACCTTCAGATCTTTCAGTTTTTCTAGCACCTTCTCCTTGGTTATGGCCCGTATACTCACCTCTGCACACCAATCCCCCCAGACTCTGTTGTATTTTTGGGATGTTACTCGTGTCTTCCACCGTGAAGTCTGACACAAAGTAGTTGATGCCAAAACATTGAATGTATTTAAGAGGCAGCTAGATATAGCACTTGGGGCGAATGGGATCGAAGGTTATGGGGAGAAAGCAGGATTAGGCTATTGAGTTGGACGATCAGCCATGTTCGTGATCAATGGTGGAGCAGGCTCAAAGGGCCAAATGGTCTCCTCCTGCTCCTATCTTCTATGTTTCTAAACTACTTGCTCAGTTCCTCAGTCATTTTTTTGTTCCCTATTACTACTTTTCCAGTGTCATTTTCCAGTGGTCAAATGTCCATTTTTGCCTTTCTTTTGCCCTTTATATATCTAAAGATACACTTGCAATCTCCTTTTATATTACAGGCTAGCTTACCCTCATATTTAATCCCCTCCCACCTTATTTCCTTCTTTGTTGTCGTCTGTTGGTCTTTGCGGGCTTCCCAATCCTCTGGCTTCCCAATGCCCTTCGCCACATTATATGCTTTCTCTTTTTTTGCTTTTATCTGTCCCTGACTTCCCTCATCAGCCATGGTTGTCTCATAGTCCCCATACCATGCTTCTTTTTACTAGGGATGCATTTTTGCTGTGCCTCCCGAAATAGCCCCAGTAACTCCTGCCAATGCTGTTTCACTGTCTTTCCTGCTAGGCTCCTCTTCCAGTCAATTCTGGTCAGCTTCTCCCTCATACCTCCTGTAGTTTCCTTTATTCAACTGTAATACCATTACTTCTGATTCTATCTTCTCCCTCTGAAATTGCAGAATAAATTCTATTATATTATGGTCACTGCCTCCTAAGGGTTCCTTCACCTTTAAGCTCCCTTAACTGACAGGTGCCTCCATGGAATATTAACATATGCACCCACTATATTCAGAAAACTAGAACAGGAGTCTCTCTTCCAATGTCAGAAAAGTTGGATAAGTTTTAAAGGCAAATGGAGAATCCTTGCCATTCAATAGAAGTGATTGGAGGCCTTTACTAGATGTATCTATTTCCACATGGTAACTTTGGAGGGATCATGACATTGGAGAATGCACTCGAGGATGATTGAGAATTTTTGAGAGATTGGAAAGTTCCTGGGTGAACTTCCTGCTGTATGAATGGTGCGTATTTGTGAAGAAGATCTCGAAGGGGTTGCAAAATTCTGAATGTATGGGAATAAGAAATTAAAGAAAGAAAACCAGTTTTTTAAACTTGCCTTTGTGTTGCAGTGTAGGCATCATTTGTATGTGTTCGATTTAGGCAGGACTGGGCCCAATGCCTGTTGGTGAGTAAATTGAACCAAAGAAGCTTTGGCTCTTGTTGATTTCACATCTTTTACAATTGAACACTGAAGTAACTTCACAGATGCCACTATCCCATCACCAAGTCACCCTTTATTTACACATGGAGACCCCTTGACACTGGTCCAGCTTCCTCCAGAGCCAGCGCTGAGTGAACAGAACCTCTGACCCTCCTGTATAAATCGGTCAGCCAGGGCTCCCTGATTGGACCAGGTTAGAGAACTCATATTCTGTGAGGTCCACCCAGCTGACCTTTTACACTCACTACAAACACAAGACCACATTTCCTTGCCACTGTCATGAGCTGATGGAGATATGTGCCATGCTCAAGTGTATTGTATTGATTCCAGTTGATGGTAATAGAGTCCAATCCCAGAATGATACCTGGCTTGATAGATATTTGAATTAATTACTGTAGTTTTGCGAATGTGATGTTTAGTCATTGAAATATATTCATGTGAGGCCGCAGATGTCCTTTACAAAACAGAACCTAAGTTTATCACATAAAAGAAGACATAAACAGACAAAGCTACATAAGATAGTTAGGAAGATCTTCACAGAAATGTCGAAAAATGTGTTCCCCAACACTATTCATTGCAGAGATTTGATCTGAGCAATTAATTTTAATTCATTCATGGGATGTGGGCTTCCCAGGTTGAGCCAGCATTTATTACCCATTCTAACCTAGTCTTGAGAAGATGGGGGTAGTAGGAACTGCCGACATTGGAGTCTGAGATAACAAGGTGTGGAGCTGGAGGAACACAACAGGCCAAGCAGCATCAGAGGAGCAGGAAAGCTGACATTTTGGGTCTGCAGTAAGACCAACAGCTGAGTGATACCAAGAACCACATCACCTGCCAGGAAAGGAGTTGATTGGTGAATATTTCTAGTCATTAAAGTGGAAGACAAGTCTTCAGTTTGGGTTTTGTTTTGTTTCTTAAAAATAACATTGATCATGGTGATTTTTTTTACTTTTATAAAACTAAACATCATTACAGGCAATCCTGAGTAATTAATTTATAAATTAAACCAAATACCACAATGATGGCAGGATGGATGATGTGTTGCTGCTGCAGTGTTTGGAAGATACTGGACACCACTGTGATTCAGAATGACCATCCCTAGTTGCCCTTGGGAAGGTGGGGGTGAGCTGTCTTCTTGAACCGCTGCAGCCCATGTGCTGTAGTTTGACCCACAATGATCTTAGGGAGGGAATTCCAAGATTTTGACTCAGCGAAAGTGGAGGAATTGTGATCATTCACTCTATGATCTTTGGATGGTATGATCTGCCTGTACTGCACGCAAAACAAAGCTTTTCACTCTTATTAGATACATGTGACAACAATAAATCAGATAATATTTCCATGTCAGGGTGGTGCGTGGCTTGGAGGGGAACTTGCAGGGGGGTGGTGCTGCTCCCATGTCTTCTTGATGGAAGTGGTTGTGGTTTTGGAAGGTGGTGTCTGAGGATCTTTGGTGAAGCTCAAGGGACATTGGATCCAAATTGAGCAGCTGGGGTCTGAGCTGCAGATATTGTGCTATATCAGGGAAAGGGAAAGTTACCTTTGCTTCAGACCCCTCAGGCTAGACCATTCCTGACTGGTCTGTGACCAAGGACAGCTGCTATGACTGCAGGGAAAGCAGGTGTGAAACCCAAGGGGTTCCAATTGTGGAGCCCTGGCCCCAATAATTGTCCGAGGTTCTTGCAAGCTGAGTGGATGAGACTGGAGCCTGCACGGAGAATGAGCAAACTGACCTCGGCACCTTAGTACAGGGCTCAAGTGTGGGAAGAAAAGAAAAGTGTAGTTATGAGAGGGAGCAATATAATTGGAGCGGCAGATACTATTCTCTGTAGCTGTGAGCAGGGTTCCCCAGGGCTGTATTGCTGCCTGGTACCAGGGTTAAGAATATCTCCTTGAAGCTGGAGTAAAACTCAGAGAGGAAGGGAGGGATCCAGTTGTCTCATTCACGTTTGGTACTCGTGACCTGAATAGATCTAGAAGGGAGGTGTTGCTGAATGATTTTTGAACAGGTAAATTATAAAGCAGAGCCTCCAGGCTGATCGTGGAATACAATGTGCACCACAGCAAACTAGCACAGGGTAAATAAACTCACGGAGTTAAATGTGTGGTCCCAAGATTGGTGTGGAATGGAATGAGTTTCAATTCATGGGGCACTAGCACCAACGCTGGGGTAGAGGGGAGCTGTTCTGGTGGGATGGACTTCACTTAAACTGTGCTGGGGCCAGAGTCCTTTAAGTCAAATAACTAGCACTGTAGAGAGGGCTTTAAACTATTTTGTGGGGTTGGGAGGGGGTTGCGCTTTTGGAGAAGGAGGTTCACAAAGCGAAAGGACATGGCAGTCTTACAGGGCAACTTATTTGTATAACAATATCAAAAATGGGACAAGAAGGGACACAGTGAAAAAACATTGGAAGACAGCAATAAACAGGCTGAAAGGGAGAGAAAATGACAGAGGCAAAATTAATGGCTCTTTGCCTGAATGCAAATAGTATTCAGAATAAAAATAATTGAATGAACAGCACAAATACAGGTTAATGAGTATGATCTTTATACTCAGTAGGGAGACATAGTTATGAGGAGAACAGAACTAGGACCTAAATATTCAGAAATATGTGACTTTTCAAAAGAACAGAGAGGAAGGAAAGGCTGTTGGGTTAGCATTGTTGTTACAGGACAGAGTAAGTCGCAGGTAAAGAATTAAGTCATCATAGTCCTCCCAGACCATAGGGCTGCTCTCTCATTAGGTGGTGATGGTTTAACCTGAGGGTTACCATGCCTAAGGTGAGGGGAGAGGTTGAGAAAGAGGGTCCTTCATGTTATCCTCAGCCAGTATGGGAATTGAACCCAAGAATTGTTGGCATTACTCTGCATCACAAACCAACCATCCAGTCAACTGAGCTAACAGACTCCCTTTGAATGGAATACGTACAATAGCAAGAAATGATCTGGATCAGAAGGTGTAGAATCCATGTGGGTGGAGGTAAGAAATAACAAGGGGAAGAAGACACTGGGATGAGGAGTCTGCAGAACCGCTAACAGTAGCTATATGGTGGGACAGAGAATAAATCAGAAGGTAATGTGGGCACATGCCAAAGGCTGTACATTAATCATGGTTGCCTTTTAATCTTCATTTAAATTGAGATCGTTAGATTGGCAGGAATAGCACAAGGAAGAATTCCTAGACAGTTTCCTAGAACAATATGGTGTGGATCCAACCAGGCTGTTTTGGATCTGGTAATGTGCAATGAGGTAGGGTTAATACACGACCTCAATGTAAAAGACGTTCAGCAGTAATGATCATTGAGGAACAACGGTAGATATTTGAAAAAAACAGTTCATGGCTCACAGTGAAGACATATCCCACTGAGGAAGAAAGATTCTAGGTAGGGGATAAGCCAATATCGATTAACCAAGTAAGTTAAAGATAGCATCAAATTGAAAAAAAAATCTCACAATGTGACAAAGATTAGTGGTATGCCAGAGGATTGGGACAGTTTTAAAAACTATCAAAAGATTGTCAAAAGATGGGACAAACTTGCAAGCAATATCAAGACAGACAGTAAGAGCTTCTGTAAATATTTAAAAATGGAGAGAGAGGCCAAAATTAATATCAACGCCTTAAAGACTGAGGTTGGGAAAATAATAATGGGGAATCTGGAAATTGCAACAGTATTAAATAAATACTTTATATCAGTCTTCACGGTGGAAGACTTTAATAATCTTCCAAAAATCCTAAATAATCAAGGGGCAGAAAGGGGAAAAGAAATAAATACAATAACCATTACAAGAAAAAAATGTATGAGGGAAATTAATGGTGCTAAAAACTGCAGAGTCCCCTCGACCTGATGATGGAATGCATCCTAGGATATTAAAATAAGTAGCTACAGAGATAGTGGATTCAGTAATCTTACTAAAATCCTTAGATTCTGGAAAAGTTCCAGAGGATTTGAGAACTGCAAATGTAACATCTTTATTTTAAAAAGGGAAGGAAATGAAAACTGGTGATTATAGACCAGTTAGCTTAATGTCTGTTATTCGGAAAACCTTAGAGCCTATAATAAAGGATATAACAACAAAGCATTTAGAAATGCGTAAGATGAGCAATCGAAATTAGTTTGGCTTCACAAAGAGAAAATCACATCTGACAAATGTATTAAAATTATTTTTGAGGTACCAAACTGTATAGATAAAAGGGAAGCAGTGGATGTAATGTATTTGAATTTTCAGAGCTGTTTGATTAGTACCATACATTAATGAGATAAGAGCCCAGCATGGAAAGAGAATTGGTCAACTCACAGGAAACTGAGAGTTCAGATGAACAAGGCATTTTCAGGATGTAACTGATGGAGTGCCACAGGGGTCAGTACTGTGGTCAATTCTTTAGAATATACGTTGATGACTTGGGGGGGAAAAGTGAACATACTCCAGCCAAATTTGTGGATGACACAAAAATAGGTGGGAAGGCCAGTGGTGAGGATGTCACAAACAGTCTGCAGAGAGATATGGACAGGTTAGGCGATTGGCCAAAAACTTGTCAGATTGAATGTAATGTGGAAAATGTGAGGTTATGCACTTTGGTAGGAAGAATAGAGGAGCTGAATATTATTTAAATAGAGAAAGACTGCAGCTAACGACAGCACAGAGGGAATTGGAGGTCTTCATTCATAAATCACAAAGCTGGGATAGAAGTTTAGTGAATAATTAGGAAGGCTAATAGAATGGTGCCTTTTATTTCAAAGGGAATGGAGTATAAAATCAGGGAGGTCTTGCCAAAAACACAATACAAAGCACCAGTCTGCTGAATTACTGTAAACAGTTTTCAGTTATTTCTCTTAGGAAAGGTATACTGGAGGCAGTTCCAGAGAGAATTTGCTAAGCTGATCTTGGATATGGAGGGACTGTCTTATGTGGAGAGATAGTGTATTTTAGCCCTATATTCACTGGAGTTTTCAAGAATGAGAGATGACCTTATCGAAACATATAAGATTCATAAGGGACTTGACAAGGGGGATGTATAGAAAGGTTGTTTTCCCTTATAAGAGAGTCTAGGATCAGAGGGCATCATCTCAGAATAAGAAGTTATCCACTTAATACAGGGATGAGGAGAATATTTTTCTTCTTGTCAATCTGTGGAATTCTTTATTGCAGAGGGATGGCATGGCTGGGTCATTAAGTATATTCAAAGTTGAGACAAATTTTTCATCAGTAAGGGAATCAAGAGTTATGAGGGAAAAGCAGGAAAGTGGAGTTGAGGGTTATCAGATCAGCTATGATCTCAGAGCTGGCTGAATGGCCTACTTCTGCTCTCACATCTTATGGTCTTAGCCAAATATCTGTCATATGGAAAATGTTTGAATCCATTATAATGAGGTGGTAACAGAAAATTCATAAAACCATAGTGTAGTCAGGCAGAGTGACATGGTTGTGTGAATGAAAGTCATGTATGACAAATTTATCAAATGTCTTTGTGTTGCAATAAGCAGGGTAGATAAAGGGTGCCACTGGATATAGTGTATTTGGATTCCAAAAACCATTTGATAAACTGCCATGTAAATTGCTCATGCTATTGCGAGTGTCATATTGATACAGGCAGAAAACCAGAAACAGCAAGCCAGAGTAAATGAGTCGTTTTCAGGTTGATAAATTGCAATGAGAGGAATGCCCCAGAGATAGGAGTAGGGGTTTCAACGATGTACAATCTACATTCATTACTTGGTTGAAGGTACAAATTGTAGTGTAGCCAATTTTGCTGAAGATGGAAAGATAGATGGAAAAGCGAGTTGCATGGAGGATACAGCATTTGCAAAGTGATAGTGAATACGTTGAGTGAATAGGAAAATATTTGTCAGATGAAATATTATTTGGAAAAATATAAATTTGCCTATTGGCTGACAGAATAGAAAAGCAGAACATTATTTCAATGAAGAGGGTCTGCAGAATACTACTGTGCGTAGGGTATCCTCATACATCAATCAAGAAAAGTTAGCACAAAGTGCAGTGAGTGAATACAGCAGCAAACTAAATATTGGCTTTTATTTCAAGGACGACTTTTATTTCATAAAAGTCATGAACTCTTGCTACAACTGTACAAGAAATTGGTGAGACTGCATGTAAAGTGCTGTACTCTGTTTTAGTCTTCATTCTTAGGAAGAAATATACTTTACCTTTTACCTTTTATGTGCATTGTTCATGGAAGTTCCACTCACCTGGTTGTTGGGATGTAAACGTTGTTTTCTGAGGAAAGGTTGAGTAACATGTGGCTATACTCGTTGGAAGGTAGAATGTGCAGATTCTGAGGAAGATTTCCAGGGTAGATGCAGAGACGATGTTTCAGAACCAGGAGGCATAGTTTTTAAAAGATAAGGAGGATGCATGGTTTACGAAGGGTCCAGATTCCAATAAAAGATTTTTTGATACAGGTGTACAGAATGGAGAACTCTCCTTGACTGACAGTTTTATGATGTCAAAATATGCTGTTTTTCTCTGATCTTTATTGTCCGTGGCTCAATGTTAATTTGCATAAGATCAAGTTGTGTCAGTGCTAATACATTAGATGTCTGGTTTGATTTACACATTTACAGGATTGTAGCAACAGTAGTTCATTGAAAGAAAATTATGTATGAGCATTTTTAAGCAGGTTCAAACATACCGTTCATCCACAAATAAAAGCAAAATATTGCAGATCCTGGAAATCTGAAACAAACACACAGGTGCTGGGGAAACTCCACATGTTTGGCAGATTCTGTGGAGAGAAGAATCTATCCTTTCTAGTCTGGTATGACTCTTCTTCCAAACAGTTCGAGAAGGCATGGTGGCTCAGTGGTTAGCACTGATGAATCACAGTGCAAGGGTTCTGGGTTCAATTCCACCCTCAGGCGACTGTCTGTGTGGAGTTTGCACATTCTCCCCATATATGTGCAGGTTTCCTCTGGGTGCTCTGGTTTCCCCCACAGTCCAAAGATGTGCAGGTGAGGTGGATTGGCCATGCTAAATTGCCCATAGTGTCCAGGGATGTGCAGGTTAGGTGGGTTAGCCATGAAAAATGCAGGGTTATAGGGATAAGGTAGGGAGGTGGGTCTGGGTGGAATGTTCTTTGGAGGGTCAGTGTGGACTTGGGCTGAATGGCCTGCTTCCTGTAGGGATTCCACTATGTAAGTCATCACTGGACTCAGTGTTAACTGTGCTTCCCTCCTCACAGATATTTCCAGACCTACAGAGTTGTTCCAGCATTCTCTGCATATGCCATTCATACTATAGTGTTCATAGGTTCTGCACAGAGTACAAATCAGGTGAATGAGCATGGAAGTACCATGAGTGGGCATGGAGTGTGAGAGAAGTCAATGGTAGCGTGCAGATGGCATGAGTTGGTATGGAAGGTCTGAAGAGCAAGCAGGCTTGGAAGTGGGCATATGTTGGCATGAGGGGAGATAGGAATGGGTGTTTTCTGGCCTTACTTGTTAAAAGGTTCCCAAATCCCAGACTATTGTTCATCACAGATCTGAAGGGTCAAAAACCATGAACAATGGAAAATCTGGGTCATTTCCATGAAAATTGGGGGCTGCTGAGGGATGCAATGCAATGGAACTGGCTAGACTGAGAGTGCAAGGGGCTGATGGGGCTTATTGACCACTGTCTATTCCGACATCTCTATAAAAATTTGGGGTACAGTAATGTAGATGGGAATCTCGGAATCAGGTCCCAACCATCCATTTTAAATGATTCCCGAGTCCTTACACATCCTTAAAAATTCACTCCCATTTTTGAAATAGTTCCAGGATCCCCATCATAACCATCATTGGGATGTCCACCTGATTTATATTGAACAAACCAGAAACTGAGCCTAAATGGGCCATTTCTATTCTGAACCTTACGTTATCAGCCTGTATTAGGCATATTCAGCTCTTTCTTTGCCCATTTAATGTTCTTGATTTAAGAACAGTTGTAAACAGACTCATTCTGTACACAAGAGAGAAGGCAAAAGGCAGGATTATATGTGAATAGTATAAGGTAATATTTCAAATTTAGTATTAAAATAAATATGGTAATTTAAGTAATCCAATCAAACTGAAACTAGTATAATGTGGGCAAATCAATTGGAAGCTAATCACCTTAAACAGTTCTGAGGAAGGGTCACTGGACCTGAAACGTTAACTCTGATTTCTCTTTATAGGTGCTGCCAGACCTGCTGAGATTTTCCAGTAATTTCTGTTTTTGTTACTAATCACCTTATACTTGTCAATGGCGTAAGTGTTAGAGTTATTGATGATAATTATCAGAGTCTCACACAACACTCAAGCCAAGCAATAGAAAGATGATTTCTTTTCAGAATTGTGAAAAGGTGATAGGGAATTGCTGGAGTAGATGACTGACTCCTATAACAGCAGAACGTTTGTGAAGCTAGCAATTCATGTTTGTAAGCAGTCGAAAATAACAGTTTTGCTTCATAGTTGGTGACGTGAATGTCAAGCATATCTCACATCAGACCCTCTTTGCACAATTGAAATTGCATTGGGTCAACACCATGGAGGGTGTTGACCCAAATAATAAGCCATTTTTCGGTGCCAAGTGTAAACACGCAATAAGGGGGAGGGGATGTGCTGGTTATCGATATTGGTTGTCCCAACCCGATCAATCTAGCCATGGACTATCCTGCTCACACTATTAAAGTCTCATGGGAGAGACGTTTAAAAAAAACTTTAGTTACGTTTAAAGAAACTCTGGAGTGTTCCTCTCTTAATATCTGGAGACAGAGAAGTAAACTTTAGGTGACTGAAGTAAATGATACTGCAAACACTAAGTTGACCAATGTTCATCAAGGGAGGGTTTCAATAGCATATTTTTCTTTTGTTTTCCCTCAAATTTTGTTTTATCGGACTGAAGGATCCGAGTCCTGCTCTGGAACAGGTATCAGCTACATCGCAGTACCAGCCTCTGATTGAGTGGGAATTCTTCACTGTGAGTGTAGCCTTTCAGTATTGGGTAGGTACTGAACCAGTGAAGGATCACACAACAAACCACATAGATGCACAAATTCCAGTGGGAGCCAGTATATAATGATCAGAAGTGGGACTGTTGGCTGATTTTCACCTTTCAATAGTTTATTATTGTTTAGGCTACTTGTTGTTATATTTGAGTTAAGAACAAACTGGAGCTGTACCTGGAGCTCTCACAGTCCACATGGATACTCCATGGAATTGCTCCCTGCAGAAAGGAGCTTCATGCACATTTCCTACTTAAAAAAAATGGCATTGGGGAAATGATGACAAAAAAATTGAAGTTTGTTTCATACTGATTCCACTGTCAAGTGACATATTGCACTAGGGCTGTCAAATATGATGATTTATGAATATTATTTCACAGCAAAGCAACATCAGGGATGAGAATTTAGGAACATCAATTATGTGACTGTGCGATGTTGCTGCTGTATTGATTATAATGGTGTGAAGTGTTGATTGATATGATGGGATAACAGTAATTACAATGGTAGGAAGATCAATTTTTGGTTATGAAGAACCACTTTGCCATCATAGAGAAATAATGTGGAAACATTATTTATCCTAGTAGCAACTGAAAAAAAATAAGAATTGGAGATTAAAGTGTCACTAGTTGCAGTGACATGAGCTATTGAGTCTGATGTTTGAGACTGATTCATATTTTAATGTGGAGTATTGCATATGATGTGATCCACAGTCATCTCATGTGCTGATATGTGAATATTGAAGTATTCAAGATCTTCAAGAATATTGAAGACTCAATGTGATTTTCAATTCCCTGCCTCTAAGTCAGATTTTACATGAAAAGGATCTTTCTCAGTGATTAGTAAAGAGAGAAACAAAGTTAATGTTTTGACTTCAGTATGACTTTTCTTCAGAACTCTGAAGATCAATTATAGAGTCATAGGGATATACAGCACAGAAACAGACCCTTCAGTGCAACCAGATATCCTAAATAAATCTAGTCCCAAATGCTAGCATTTGACACATATCCTTCTAAACCCTTCCTATTCATGTACCCATCCAGATGCCTTTTAAATGTTGAAATTGTACCCACCTCCAAAGCGTCCTCTGGCAGCTCGTTCCATACACGCACCACCCTCTGCGTCATATTGGACTAAACCTTTAATCCTGTTTCTCTCACTACTGATGCTGCCTGAGTTTCTCCAGCATTCTCTGTGTTTGTTTCTGATTTCCAACATCCACAGTATTTTGCTTTTATTTCTCAGGAATTACTTTGAATATGAAAGCTACAATGGGAGCACTGCTATTTATGTGCAGAACGTGTTTAGTAGGTTTTAGCTTCATGGCACCACAATTCATTCTAAAAACTGAGTCCTGGTATCGTCAAAAGAAAACACTAAACTGATGTAGAGGAAGAAAGCAGACACCAGCCATTCAAGAAATAACTGGAATATTTGGCAATGACATCAATATATTGCTACAGGTGATTCTCCCATTGTGAATGAGGTCTGTGCTGTTCCAGTTGGAGCAGATGTATTCCTTCCTCCTCATGTTTAAACCTGCCTGAAGCACACACTCTACAGCAGACCATGCACCATATGCCTTGCACTAAAAATGTAGGGCCCGAGGCTACTGCTAATCTCATCCTGTCAGAAGGCATTGCAGTTTGTGTTTGTAACACTCCACTGTGAAGGAGAGATAGAATCTACTTCCTGAGAATAAGACCCTAGGCCTGAGCACTGACATGGTACAACAGCCTCTCTCTTTGTCTGAACAGTCTTTCATACAGATAGTATCTCTTTTTATTCAAACAGGCATTAACCAGAATTGATCAGGGTAAAATGATTTTAATAGGAGCCTTATTGTCTCCACTCGACCATTTCAAATCAAATGACAAGGTCAGGGTTTCTCAAGAAATTTAAATGCACAATAACAACAAAAACAATGTAAATCTACACAGCGTATTTAACATGCAATATTTAATTTTCAAAAGCAGGATGGGAAGAGATGGTGTAACTAAAGGAATTGATGCTATGATGGGAACTGCAATGCATTCCATTTGGAGATGATTAATTTTGTTACACTCTAGATATATTTTTAAAACTTTTTCACCAAGCTGCAATATGTTCACACTGTGGCTTATTTAATCCTTTTCAAAAATAAATTCTCCTTGATTATATTATAGTTGTGTGATAATAATTACTTTCATCCTACATGGTTAGAATGTTGATGGAAATATTCATCATACATCTAGTTAGTGGTGTCAGACACTTTCCTCATACTCCATTCTTCACCAACATCCAAAGTTTGTTTAGTATTTCCCAAAATTCCGCTTTACTCTTGGGTTCTTCACAGCATCATGAGTATTTCTGGGCTGTCCTGCAAATTCCATCCAATAGACACAACTGAGTCCACAGTTGCTGGGAAAAATTATACATATTCGAAAGCAGAGAAATCATGGAGGGAAGGATAAGGTATTGTTTATTTATTTGTTGCATATCCAACACCTTAAAACACTCCACAGAATTTCTAGGCCAGAATATAAGGTTAGTAGTGGGGCGGTGGTGGGTGTGAGTGAGGGGGCAGGACTGTGTAGTATTTAAAATGAGGACATACTTAAGTCTTAGATAAACCTATTATCTTCTCAGTGTTGCATCCACATTTCCAGGCAATAGCATCCTGATCTGTATTTATTTTGGTCACAGTCTCCAGGCATGAACTCAAACCTTGAGAGAATGATCAATGATTTCTCCTTAATCTTTGTCACATTTGCCTGTATTATCCTCCAATGAAGAACTGCACAGTTGTCTACATTTGCCATTCTTGACTCAGTTCCCCAGTCTATCCCAATTAATTTGTGCGACGTTTTCCTCTTCCACATTCCTTGTTCTTTCGTACATCGCCTCAAAAAGCAATATTAAACATTAACATGCAACGTTGTCATCCACTCTATACCCTCTGCTGATGCAGGTTGAGCAAAAAAATTGTCCTCCAGGAAAGAGTCTGAGTGAGCAATGCTTTACACGACGCTCCCTGGTCTGGATCACTTCTCCATATCGTGCATCAGACCATCTTTCATGCTGCATTTTTGTAGCCGGTGTTTGCAGGTACATTTTTTGTCCTGACAGTACTCACAGTATTTTTACCCTGACACAGGTTACAGTGAAGTCTGCTGGTAATCCTGTGGGATCACATCCTGATTCTTGATCCTGTTCCTTTGCCACATCGTCCACCTCTTCAGCCTCTCCCTGTAGTTCAAACTTAAGCTTTACAAAATCATGAGGAGTGTGGATAGGGTGAATAGACAAGGTCTTTCCCCAGTGTAGGCGAATCCAAAACTAGAGGGCATGGGTTCAAGGTGAGAGGGGAAAGATTTAAAAAGGTACCCAAGGGGCAACTTTGTCACACAGAGGGTGGTGTGTATGGTATGAGGTGCCAGAGGAAGTGGTGGAGGCTGGTACAACTATAACATTTAAAAGGCATCTGGATGGGTATATGAACAGGAAGTTATGAGCCAAATGCTGGCAAATGGGATTAGGTCAGATTGGGATGTCTGGTTGGCATGGACAAGTTAGACCAAGGGTCAGTTTCAGTGCTGTATGATGCTATGACTCTATAAGTGACAGTTCTGAGGTTTTGACAGTTTCAGCCACTGAACTGGGTTTAAGAGCTCTCTCAGGTTATTCTGAAAATCTTAATTTTGTCTTGACTTCTCCTTCATCGCTGAGAGGTAATGGTAATATGAGCAAGGGAAGGGTTGAAGGCATTTGGTGCTAGTTGCAATGTTTGTGTGATGATTTCTGGATTTTGTCTGTGCTGGTCCACATTGTTCTGCCTCTGAGAAAGTAATGTGGGTGTCCACAGGATATAATTATCTTTGCCCTAGCTCATCCCACACAGCCCAAGGATTAGGTTGGTCCTAGTCTTTATCTT
Source organism: Rhincodon typus (assembly GCF_021869965.1). Lineage (NCBI taxonomy): Eukaryota > Metazoa > Chordata > Chondrichthyes > Orectolobiformes > Rhincodontidae > Rhincodon > Rhincodon typus. The sequence continues at coordinate 825,893 of NC_063343.1, forward strand.
TGCTGCAACGTTTTATCAGATATTGACAGCTTGTGAGACAATGATCTGGAATCACTCTGAGGTAATTGAGCAAATCCTCATGTCTGTCTGTGTGGTACCACAAAAAGGAGCACTCAAACATTTTTTTTGTGTAGTGATTTCTGAAATAAAATTCAGCGACAAAAAGATTTTTGCGAATTTGGACAAATGTGACTTGGTTTATAATAAAGCCTCAAAGTATGTTTCAAGTCTTCAGCAAATGGATGGCTATTCAGCACATCTCCTGCACATCTGAATTGATTTAATGGAGTTGGTGCTATATCGAGGAGGCGGATGAAGGAGGTTTTGTGTGCAATGGATAGCAATCCTGCCTCAGAATCAGAAGCTCTGGGCTCAAGACTCACTCCAGGACTTGATGGACAGAGGAAGGTGTGCTTAGAATGCAACCAAACAGGATCAACTTCCAATTTACACGGATGGAGGCAGTCATCATGGGAGGGACCTCTAGACCACAATCCTCAAGAGGCAACTTTTAAACTATGGGAGTGCCTTGCCAAGCAAAGCCATGGAATAACACAGAGGTTCATGGTCATCAATGCTTTTTCAAAGCCTGGTACCTGAAGAGAGAGAGAAAATAATGAGGACACTAAAACTGTGCCCAGCAGGAGCCTGATATTCATTTGTCAAGATCTGCAGCATGTGATATATGGGGTACTTTCAGCTGTTGGAAGTCCTCAGCAGTTGACGATCCTTCCTATGCATGATCAGATGCAAGAGACAAGACCATTTAAAACCATTGCAATTTCAGCTCATTCTGAGAACTTTACTGTGGGTTGCTAGTGCAATTACTCAGTTCATTCAGGACTAAAGCCACATTGCTCCTTGAGGATATAATTCCCTAAAAGTGGCAAGTAATCCTCTTCTGGGATTGGCTAGGACACCAGAGTAACTTGCTTCCTTTTCTTTGAACTAGTTCAGTAAGATCTTTACTAGCTGATTGAAAGCCTCAGTTTGTGTGTATGTGGCAGTGCCTCAGAACAAAGACGATGATCACTCATGTTAAGAACCTGCACATAAAGCCTTTTGACATGGGGAGGCTGTGGAGTTACCACACAATTCTGACTGACCCAGGAAACCATAGCAGGAAGATTTACAGATTGATAATCAAGTTGTTTGGTTACATTATAACTCATCTTCCATGGGAATTGAACCTGTATCTTCTAGCCCAGAAGGTCTCCCAGGCCTTGGTTTTATGTTTCAATTAAAAAATGACAATGTAGCACTCCCTTATTCCTGCTCTGAAGTGTTTGCCTAGACTTTTGTTTAAACAATTGAAAAGCTAACATCTTGTACAGTGGACTCCTTCTGTGCTGTAAATTCTACGATTTTAAGCCCTTAAGGATGTAAAAACTAGCCCACAACTTCCAAACTCACGTCCTTTGATCCTCAGCCTGAAATAAGTAATATAATCCCATTTGCAGTATCTTGTGTTGGAACGAGAGTTCATTCACAAACTGAAGTGATCCTACAGTAATTAATCAGTTAACATGTGGTATTCATGCAACCAGGTGTATAATATATCTGTCATACCGCTGACATGAAATGTTGCACACTGGCGCCATACAATACCAAAACAAATACACCACAACCTGCCCACCCTTCCAGAACAGGCTCCCAAACAAAATAAATATAAAATACCTCCTCTCCATACTGGGCTCCAATGTAAGCACAAGCTCTGATCCTCTAACTTAGGTTCCAGAGCTAAATAAGCACAGCCACAAGCTCCCTTTCAGGCCTGTCAGCAAGCCAATACAAACACAACTTCTTTCCCCTTCCTGATCCATTTATAGAATGACAGAAATAAAGTACCAGCTTCCAGATCCACTGGCAGACTAACAGAAGCAGAAGTTAACTTGTCTCCAAAACAATAAAAACCAATTCTAGAACAAGAGGAAATGCAACCTACTCACTTCAAACCATTAGTGAGATATTCAACACCACTACAACAGGTAACAGGGGAAAAACATACTCATTATTTAACACCCATGCAGAAAAACTACTCTTCCCTCCCATTAATGTTAATTAACAAAAATATATAACTGAACTCTGCTGTAAGTTATGTTAACGTGCAATGTTAAAGGGAGAGATTTGAAACTGTATTTGGGATCTTTGAATTCAATAAGATTGCATCGTGCTCAGTAGGACTCACAGATCCTGAGTGGATTCTCTAAGACTGTAAGATCACAGATAAACTTTTGGATCCAGAATGAAACTAGAATCAATCTATATTCAGACTGTATCAGATCAATAAGTGATGGAAGTTGTGCAAAGAACTGTGGATTTAAAGATTAACATGTTGAATAATGGATCATCACATTAACGCAGATCAAAATGAATCACAACATAAACAAAACATTCTGGAAAGTAATGTTCACAAGGAAAGTTATGGACAGTTAACGAATTTGGAATCTTTTTTTCTTGTAAAACACTATGGTAAGAGAATCTTACATTGAACACAAAGTGCCATTTTTTGAATAGATGGCCATGGTCCATCACAAGATCTTTAGAGTCATAGGGACACAGAGCACAGAAACAGACCCTTCGGTCCAACCAGTCCATGCTGAAAACAATTGCAAACTAAACAAATCCCACCTGCCTGCTCCTGGCCCATATCCCTCCAAACCTTTCCTATTCATGTATTTATCCAAACCTCTTTTACACTTTGAAATTGTGCTCACATCCTCCACTTCGCCTGGAAGTTCACTCCACACACAAACCACCCTCTGTGCTTAAAAAAATCTTGCCCCCCATGCCCTTTTTAAACCTCTCTCCTCACCTTAAAAACATGCCCCCTAGTCTTGAAATCCTCCATCCTAGGAAATTACACCTACAAATAACCCTATCTATACCGCTCATGATTTTATAAACTTCCATCAGGTCACCTCTCAACTCCAATGCTCCAGTGAAAATAGTTCCAGCCTATCCAGCCCTTCCTTACAACTCAAACCTTCCACACCTGGCAACATCCTAGTAAATCTCTTCTGATTCCTCTCCAGCTTAATGATATCCTTCCTATAACAGGGCAACCAGAATGGGACACAGTATTCCAAAAGAGGCATCACCAATGTTCTGTACAACCTCCACATGACTCCTGTACTCCTATACTCAAAGGACTGAGCAATGAAGGCAAGCGTGCCAAATCCCTTTTTAACCACCCTGTCTCAAAGTGACACAAACTTCAAAGAATTATGTACCTGCATCCCTAGGTCTCTCTGTTCTACAACTCTACCAGGGCCCCCACCATTAATCATATAAGTCCTACTTCTGTTTACCAAAATGCAATACTTCTTATTCAGAAAAAACAGACAAAAAACAAATTAGGTGCAAAAAAAATCTGTCATTTTTCCCCTTGAGTGTGCACCTGAAGCATTTCTTTAGTAATGTAGTTAGTGATCTACTTACTGACTGATCAAATTGACACTCTTGGAAAGTTGCAATAGGTGAGCTGTGAACTGATAGTGGCAGACTTGCCTCTAGTCCCAAGGTTGTAAGTTCAAGTCCCAATTTAGGGACTGAAGTACAAAATCTATTTTTGTAGATTTATACACTATTCTGTACTCCAGGCTGACAATCGAGTGCAATACCGAGGGAGTGCTACGCTCTCACAACTTCCAGCTTTCAAATGAGCCATTTAACGAAGGCCAGAGATAGTGTTATCCCTGTCAGCTGCACGTGAAAAAGTCACTTGGCATTATTTTGAAGAACTGTGTCCTGGCTAATATTAAAACTTCATACTTGTGGGATCCTGCTGTGTTCAAATTAGCTGCTGTGCTTCCTAAATTACAACAGTGATTAAATTTCTGAAGTATTTCATTGGATGTAAAAGTTTTCTGATGCTCTGAAATTTGCAAAAGGCACTGTACAAATGCTGTTTAATAAGATTTAAAGTTGGACACGAGAAAGAAAGTCTTTTCTAAACGTTAACTGATTATTTTAAAAAATCATTTTAATGTATTATTTTATGTGTTTTTCATTATTTACAACTAATTTTTGTTTATTTTGCTGTTATCCATTTGTCCCCTCCTCTAAACATGAGGTAAGCTCCTTTACAGAATATGATGGTGTCCCAAATTTTATAACTGCCTGTCCACCCTGATAGAGTCATAGAATCATACAGCATGGAAACAGATCTTTCGGACATAATCCCAAACTAAACTAGTCCCTCCTCTCTGCTCCTGGCTCATATCCCTCCAAACGTTTCCTGATGTGAAGGTGCCGGTGTTGGACTGGGGTGGACAAAGTCAGAAGTCACAGGACACCAGGTTACTGTCCAACAGGTTTGTTTGAGATCACAAGATTTCGAAGCACAGCCCCTTTGTCAGGTGAAGTCACCTGGTGAAGGAGCGGCACACCAAAAGCTTGTGATTTCACACAAACCTGTTGGACTATAACCTGGTGTCCTGTGACTTCTGACAACATTTCCTATTCATGTACTTATCCAAATGTCTTTTAAACTTAATTGTACCCATATCCACCACTTCCTCAAAGCTCATTCTGCACGCAAACCACCCTCTGTATAAAAAAAAATTACCCCTCGTCTTTTTTAAAATCTCTCTCCTCCCAGCTTAAAACCGTACCCCCTAGTCTTGAAATCCCCCATCCTAGGGAAAAGACAACTACCATCAACTCCTATCTATACCTCTCATTATTTTATAAACTTCTAGAAGGTCACCTCTCAACGTCCTACGCTCCAGGGAAAAAAGCCCCAGCCTATCCAGCCTGTCTTTATAACTCAAACCTTCCATATCCAGCAACATCCTGGTAAATCCCTTCTGAACCCTCTCCAGCTTAATAATATCCTTTCTATAACTCGGTGACAGAACTGGACACAGTATTCCAGAAGAGGCCTCATCAATGTCCTGTACAACCTCAACATGATATCCCAACTCCTATACTCAAAGGACTGAGCAACGAGGGTAAGTGTGCCAAATGCCTTTTAAACACCCTATCTGTATGTGATCTTACATAAGAATCAAAACCATCCAGCACAGGGAGGCCATCTGTACCATCCAGCCTGTACTACGTTATGGAACTGCTATCCAATCAATCCCAATCCTTTGGAGATAGCAAGAACTGCAGATGTTGGAGTCAGAGGTAACCAAGTGTGGAGTTGGAGGAACACAGCAGGCCAGGCAGCATCAGAGGAGCCGATTTCTGAAGAAGGGTCCCGACCTGAAACATCAACTTTCCTGTCCTCTGATGCTGCCTGGCCTGCTGTGTTCCTCCAGCTCCACAAAGTGTTACTTCTTAATCCTAATCCTTTGTTCTTTTTCTTAAAACCCACCATTTTCTCTTCCTTCAGGTTCATGTCCAATTCCTGATTTCTTCCTTGGCTTTCCCGCCTTTCAGGCAATGCGTTCCAGTTAACGATTGGATGTGCAAAAAGCAACTTCTGGAAACAGTATGACACCACGTCCTGAGTAATATGAGCCACAACAAGTCACTGCTGAAACAATTATGTGCTTTATTCATGTGCCAGTCACTGGTCAAGGATTTTTTTGTATTCAGTCACAGGAAGTGGGCATCATTCATTGGGTATCATTCATTGGGTGAGCATTTTTTGCCCATCTCTGATTAGATCTGTTTTATTTTTTTGTCAGTATACAGGAGTACAGTGAAGTGTACAATATTGTCACACAAAGAGCCATCTTGATACGAACTAAATCTTAAGAACAAGGTAGAAAGGAGTAAAGAACAAAGTTAAAAGTTAAACGTTACAGACCTTCTTAATATTAAGTAGAAAAGTAAAGAAATAAAGCTAAAAGTTTAAACAGTGCAGTCTTTCTAAAAGACTGTACTTAGACATGCTGGGACTGCACTTCCTACAAGGCCTCGATCTCCTCGGTTTACCTGACAATTAAGTGGTTTGCTGGGCCATTTGAAACTCAGCTCCATTGCTGTGCTTCTGTAGTCACATGTAAGCCAGACTGGGTAAGGACAATAAGTTTCCTTCCCTAAAGGAGATTAGAGATAGATGGTTTTTTACAACAATTGACAATGGTCACCATTAGGCTAGCCTTTAATTCCAGATTTTATTGGATTTGAATTTCACCATCCACCCTGGTGGGATTCAAACCCATGTCCCTGGAACATTAACCTGGGTTCTGTATTACTTAGCCCAGTGACATTGTCTGTCACTACACCACCACATCCTGGGAAATATTTCTAACTGTCCACAAATGGAGCTCAGAGCCACAAAACGTTTCTTGAATATTACAGAATAGGTAATTACCTTTGTAAGTGGAGTAGCATTTTGATTGTTTCAATTCCTCAGGGCAATAACTGAAAACAAGAAATCATGAATCTACAGAATGCAAAGATGCACCAAAATGCTAGGCATCCTCAATTTGCTCTCTTTAAAATTAGTCAGAAGTATTTGTAACTATTTGTGATTCTTCTCCTCTCCAACCTGCCCTTCAAGTAAAATGATCTAAAATCAATAGACAATGGCCATCTGGGGTCATGTTGTCATTGAGCTAAAGCAAAATCACATGATTGTACAAGTCTTGTAGGCTTCTGTTGTTATCGAGAATATTGGTGACACAGAAACAAGTACATAGTTCTTTGAGTTTACTCTTTATCATTTCCTGTGAATAAAGCTTATGAAAACAATGTATAATCAATATCTGGCAGAACTAGGCGCTGCTTTACAAAGCTTGGCTGATAAAACTACCCTCTAGGACCTTTTAATTCCAATGGAATCCTTTTTGTAAATACATTCATAGATTCATACAGCGCAGAAAAATCCCTTCAGACCATCGAGTCTGCACTGATATAACTACCACCAAAGGTGTACTAATCCCAATTTCCTGCATTTGTTCTTGAATGTTATCATATTTGAAATGCTCATCCAAATTTTTTTTAAATTTGTAGGTTTCTGGCCTCCACCATCTTCCCATGCAGTGTATTCTGGATTCTCACTACCCCCAGAGTAAGAAAAGTTTTTTCCCCAAATCCCCCCTGAATGTCCTGCCCCTTACCCTAAAACTGTGCCCTCTCAAGATTGACCCCTCCACCAAGGGGAACAGCTGCCCTCTATTCACCCTGTCTGTACCCCTCATAATCTTTTATACATCAGCCATATCCCCCTCAGTCTCCTTTGTTGTAAAGAAAACAATCCAAGCCTATCTAGTCTCTCCTTATTGCTCAGTTTCTCCATCTTGGGCAACATCCTGGTGAACCTGCTCTGCATCCCCTCTCGTGCTATCACATCCTTCCTGTAGTGGGGTGACCAGAACTGAACACAGTACTCCAGCTGTGGCCTGACCAACCCTCTGTACAACTCCAAAATCACCTCCTTGCTCTTATACTCTATGCCACAACTACTGAAAGCAAATAGGAAAGACATCTTTTAAACTTTAGTGAATAAGCAGCTCATATGGTTTTCATGACAATTTTTCAAACTGAAAGTTCTCAGTTCATCTGCATTTAGTACAAGGATGCAATGCTTTCTTTCCTGTGTGGGGATGGAAGTTCTCATACTGTGATAGAACAAAAGTAACTAAGATTAAAGTTGATTATCCAAGCTCTGTGTTCCATGATCACTATATGTGTAATGCTGAAGGAAGATGTTAAGGCTTTGCATCTTGTACTCATCAGGACTATTATTAAGAAATACCAAAGTAAAAGGAAAACAGCATTTATACTGTTGTGAGAGGAGAGTGCTGATGGGTTGCAAGTGGACTCTGGTACAGTGTGCCATGGACAATGAGTTAATGATGACTGACAGTTAACTGCCAAGCTTTATTTCAGTTTTAAAAGGACAGGTTTATTCCGATAGTGCAGTGCCCTGAGCATTGAAACAAACCAGAGAATGACCGTGGGTTCTGAGGAAGAGTCACTGGACCCAAAACGTTAGCTCTGATTTTTTCTTCACAGATGCCGCCAGACCTGCTGAGCTTTTCCAGCAAATTAAGTTTTTGTTCCTGATTTACAGCATCCACAGTTCTTTCGGCTTTTTTTTTAAGAGAATGGCTGTCCCCTATTTTGTTATGTTAAAACAGGCACAGTATGTGTACATATTCTTTCTGTCCGCAAATAGCAGGACCCTGTGCATCAATATATATTGAAGTAGATGCAAGTGCTCTGCTCTGTGAGCCTGACTGGCACTCTTATCTTGGTTGTCAGCATTATTTTATGTGTAGCAAATGTCCATTTGCAGGCTCACATCTAATATTGGACATGGTGTTGTGAATTTGGTGATTGCAGGTTGATGGGATACATAGATTTATAGAAAATCGTTGCTGGAGTAGGCCATTTGGCCCATCAAGCCTGCTCCACCAGTCAACATGACCATAGCTGATCATCCAACTCAGCACTCTGTTCTTGATTTTTACCCTTTGATCCCTTCTAGCCCTAAGATCTATAGCTAACTCCTCAAAAATATTCATTGTTTTAGTTTCAACTGCTTTCCATGGCAGAGAATTCCACAGGCTCATTGAGTTTAGGACGATAGGTGGGGGGGTGGATCTGATTGAAACTTACATAATACTGAGAGGGACCTGGATAGAGTGGACATGGTGGAGATGTTTCCACTAGGAGAAGAGACTAGGACCTGAGGGGCACAGCCTCAGAGTGAAGGTGCTGAGGTGAGGAGGAATTTCTTCAGTCAGAGGGTGGTGAATCTGTGGAACTCACTGCCATAGAAGACTGTGGAGGCCAAGTATTTAAGTGTATTTAAGACAGAGATAGTTGGTTCTTGATTAGTAAAGGGATCAAGGTTATGAGGAAAAGGTAGGAGATTGAATTTGAGAAGCATATCAGTCATGATCAAATGGTAGAGCAGACTCAATGGGCCGAATGGCCTAATTCTGCTCCTGTATCTTATGGTCGTATGGTTTACCACACAGAGTGAAAACTTTCTCTTCACCTCACTCTTCCAAACTCCAGTGAATGTAGTCCTAACCAACCCAATCTCTCTTCACTTGTAGGTCCTGCCATCCAGGAATCAGACTGGTAAACGTTTGTTGCAGTCCCTCCATAGCCAGAACATCCTTTCTCCGATAAAGAGACCAAAACTGCCCACAAAATAGCACTACAGTTAGTATGTTTCTTGTTGAAAACTGGCCAAGCGAATATTCTGTTTTATAGAATCTGACCTTTTAGAATGTAACTGGGAGCACACCATTTACTTATATACCTGGCTCTGAAATTCATACACCACATTACAAATGAGCACAGTATTGATACACAGGCGCCTACTCTTTGCAAGCAGAAAGAACATGTATACACACTGTGCCAGTTTCAATTCAACATATAGTTGACAGCCATTCCCTGGATAATTTCTCAGGACAGTGCCTTGATGAATTAGAGTCTTTATGCCCGGTTTAATGTGCAAAAGTTTAAAATTTGAAGAACGCCGCAACAGTCAACATTTAACTGGGACGTTGTCTGCAGCAATACTTATACTGGAGTCCACCTCCCCACCATTCAAAACTCTCACACAGTTTAAATGTCGTTTACTCTTCGGTATTTCTTGCGAATTGACTGCAAGACAAAAACCTTCATCAAAATGTGGTGTTTTCTGCAATACTCAAATTCTATCAAACAACTATTACCACAATTATTGTATAACAGAATCAATAATACAACTGGTCACAGATCAGCAGAAATCTAGTCACTCCGAGATAGCAGGAAACTGCAGATGCTGGAGTCAGAGTCAATACAGTGTGGAGCTGGGGGAACACAGCAGGTCACGCAGCATCAAAGGAGCAGGAAAGTTGCCATTTCAGGTTTATACCCTTCATCAGGACGAAAACGAAGGGTGTAAACCCGAAACATTGACTTTCCTGCTCCTCTGATGCTGCCTGACCTGCTGTGTTCCTCCTGCTCCTCACTGTATTGAGCAGCAATCTAGTCATGGGATCACAATGAAGCCATTTAATTTAGATTAAAAAGGGAAAGACATTTATGTCAGCCTTAGGAATACCACATGGAATAATTCATCAATCTTTTTCTCATGGGCTCACTTTTTAACTATTAGAGAGTTCGACTAATTCTGTCAGCAAGAATCCCAGACTTTAAGAACCTTCGAATCGACCCATTTTAAACAGTCAGTGCTGTGCAATAGCTCCATCTTCTGGAAAATCTAGAACAGGTTTATCAATGATTTCACAGGAGTGTTAAGGCAGAGGGGGAGTCCATTTGGCTCATCACTATCGTTGCCAGGGGACACCTAGTGGCATTATCACTGGTCTATTAATCCAGAGACCCAAGTAATGTTCTGGGGTCCCAGGTTCAAATCCCACTGTAGCAGAAGGTGGAATCCATGGATCTATCATCGATTGTCGATGGAAAGGGATCGGTATATAAAGCAGGGCAAGAGTTATAGCTGGGGGAAAGGCAACTATGAGGCGATGAGGCAAGATTTAGGATGCATAGGATGGAGAAGGAAACTGCAGGGGCTGGGCACAATTGAAATGTGGAGCTTGTTCAAGGAACAGCTACTGCGTGTCCTTGAGAAGTATGTACCTGTCAGGCAGGGAGGAAGTGGTCGAGCGAGGGAACCGTGGTTTACTAAAGAAGTTGAATTTCTTGTCAAGAGGAAGAAGGAGGCTTATGTAGAGATGAGGTGTGAAGGCTCAGTTAGGGCGCTTGAGAGTTACAAGTTAGCCAGGAAGGACCTAAAGAGAGAGCTAAGAAGAGCCAGGAGGGGACATGAGAAGTCTTTAGCAGGTAGGATCAAGGAAAACCCTAAAGCTTTCTATAGGTATGTCAGGAATAAAAGAATGACTAGAGTAAGATTGGGGCCGGTCAAGGACAGTAGTGGGAAGTTGTGCGTGGAGTCCGGAGAGATAGGAGAGGTGCTAACTGAATATTTTTCGTCAGTATTCACGCAGGAAAAAGACAATGTAGTCGAAGAGAATACTGAGATACAGTCTATTAGACTAGACGGGATTGAAGTTCATAAGGAGGAGGTGTTAGCAATTCTGGAAGGTGTGAAAATAGATAAGTCCCCTGGGCCGGATGGGATTTATCCTAGGATTCTCTGGGAAGCTAGAGAGGAGATTGCAGAGCCTTTGGCTTTGATCTTTATGTCGTCATTGTCTTCAGGAATAGTGCCAGAAGACTGGAGACTAGCAAATGTTGTCCCCTTGTTCGAGAAGGGGAGTAGAGACAACCCTGGTAATTATAGACCAGTGAGCCTTACTTCGGTTGTGGGTAAAGTGTTGGAAAGGATTATAAGAGGTAGGATTTATAATCATCCAGAAAGGAATAATTTGATTAGGGATAGTCAACACGGTTTTGTGAAGGGTAGGTCGTGCCTCACAAACCTTATTGAGTTCTTCGAGAAGGTGACCAAACAGGTGGATGAGGGTAAAGCGGTTGATGTGGTGTATTTGGATTTCAGTAAAGCGTTTGATAAGGTTCCCCATGGTAGGCTATTGCAGAAAATACGGAGGCATGGGATTGAGGGTGATTTAGTGGTTTGGATCAGAAATTGGCTAGCTGTAAGAAGACAGAGGGTGGTGGTTGATGGGAAATGTTCATCCTGGAGTTCAGTTACTAGTGGTGTACCTCAAGGATCTGTTTTGGGGCCACTGCTGTTTGTCATTTTTATAAATGACCTGGATGAGGGCGTAGAAGGATGGGTTAGTAAATTTGCGGATGACACCAAAGTCGGTGGAGTTGTGGATAGTGCAGAAGGATGTTGTAGGCTACAGAGGGACATAGATAAGCTGCAGAGCTGGGCTGAGAGGTGGCAAATGGAGTTTAATGCGGAAAAGTGTGAGGTGATTCACTTTGGAAGGAGTAACAGGAATACAGAGTACTGGGCTAATGGTAAGATTCTTGGTAGTGTGGATGAGCAGAAAGATCTCGGTGTCCATGTGCATAGATCACTGAAAGTTGCCACCCAGGTTGATAGCGTTGTTAAGAAGGCGTACAGTATGTTAGGTTTTATTGGTAGAGGGATTGAGTTTCGGAGCATGAGGTCATGTTGCAGCTGTACAAAACTCTGGTGCGGCCGCACTTGGAGTATTGCGTACAGTTCTGGTCACCGCATTATAGGAAGGATGTGGAAGCATTGGAAAGGGTGCAGAGGAGATTTACCAGGATGTTGCCTGGTATGGAGGGAAGGTCTTATGAGGAAAGGCTGAGGGTTTTGAGGCTGTTTTCGTTAGAGAGAAGAAGGTTAAGAGGTGACTTGATAGAGACATACAAGATCATTAGAGGATTAGATAGGGTGGACAGTGGGAGCCTTTTTCCTCGGATGGTGATGGCTAGCACGAGGGGACATAGCTTTAAATTGAGGGGTGATAGATATAAGACAGATGTCAGGGGTAGGTTCTTTACTCAGAGAGTAGTAAGGGCGTGGAATGCCCTGCCTGCAAAAATAGTAGACTCGCCCACTTTAAGGGCATTTAAATGGTCATTGGATAAACATATGGATGATAATGGAATAGTTTAGGTTAGATGGGCTTCAGATTGGTTTCACAGGTCGGCGCAACATCGAGGGCCGAAGGGCCTGTCCTGCGCTGTAATGTTCTATGTTCTATGTTCTATGTTCTATGTCAGACAAACCCATCTGGCTCACTAATGCCCTTTAGGGAAGGAAACTGCCATCCTTACCTGTTCTGGATTATGTGTGACTCCAGACCCACAGCAATGTCGCTGACTTTTAACTGCCCTCTGGGCAATTAGGAATAGCAACAAATATTGACCTAGCCAATGATGCTGTAATCCTGTGAATGAGTAAAAAATATATATTTATACTGGCTCTCCAAATATGCTTCACGACATAGTGCCAATCCCCTGCTTTATTCCCCATACATCTGCAAATTATTTCCATTTAAATAATCATCTAATGCCCTCTTAATGCATCAATTGAACCTAACACCTCACTGTTTAACAAAGGTTTGTCTCACATCACACTTGCTTCTTTTGCAAATACTTCAAATCTCATTCTTGATCCTTTTTACAAGCACAAACAGTTTTTCCCTTTTGTTTTGAAACATAGTTTACGGTAAGTTTAGGAAAAGCTTGATTCTCCAACACTGATTATCTGCTGTGACTTCCACATAGCAGAACTCTGATCAAGTATGCAATGTGGGAGAGTGTGCTGTTTGGAAGCTACACGCTTCTCCACAGAAAGAGAAAATCGAAGGAAGAGGGATAGGTTCCATGAACATCCTCCTACAAGATTGCCCAAGTTATACAGTAAGTTGCATGCTGAATAATGTAGAGAAAATGCAGCATTCCAGTCCAGGAGAACAGAGAAGTCTTATCTGTAGTTTAACATCTAAGTCAGTGTGTGCCTTACGGAGGATAGAATGTGTTTTAATATGCTGAAATGTCCAGTAGTTTAGACAATTTAATAAACTGAGGTTTACAGTAGCATCATGAGTTTAGTCATATTGTAACAGCGGGGAAGGTGTTGAATCCTGTGGTTAGGGAGAGTGAAAAAAGTAAGGTCATTGTGAGAAATCAGCAATATTTTTATGAAAGGTAATGACTAATGAAGAGTTATTGAGATGGTAAATAAAGGAGGGTCACTGGGTGCCATTGTGTAAGTGGGTTTTTGGCAGATGTTTGAAATTCTACATGGAGCTGGAGGCCCTCTTGTGGCCTGGCTGTGAAATTGTACATCCATAGATTGAAAGGCAGCCTACAGGGATTAGTGAAGAGGGCTGCTACTGTGTTTCACTCTGTCCTTTCGTTTATTTGATTTATTCCTTTATGGAATGTGAGTATTGTTGGCTGGGCCGCCATTTATTAGTCATTCCTATTTCATAGAATCACAGAATCCCTAGAGTGCAGAAAGATGCCATTCAGCCCTTCAAGTCTGAACCTTTGAAGAGCATCCCACCCAGGCCTATATCCCCACCCTACCCCCTACACTATACCAGCCAGTGACCCTCCCTTATTTACCATTTCAATAACCCCACATTTACCATGGTAAATCCACCCTAACCTGCACATCCCTAAACACTATGGGGCAATTTAGCATGGCCAATCCACCTAATCTGCACATCTTTGGACTGTGGGAGGAAAATGGAGCACCCGGAGGAAACCCATGCAGACACATGAAGAATGTGCAAACTCCACACGGTTGCCTGAGGTGGGAATTGAAACCGGGTCCCTAATGGTGTGAGGCAGCAGTGCTAACCACTGAGCCACCATGCCTGTCCATCTCCTTAAGATGGTATTGATGAGCTACCTCCTTGCAGTCCATGTGCTGTAGGTAGACACACACTGCTGTTAGGAAGGAAGTTACAGAAACTTGACCCAGTGACAGTGAAGGCATGGTCACATAGTTCCAACTTAGGGCCTTGTGTGGCTGAGAGGGGAATTTACACAAGTAGGTATCTGCAGCTGTTGTCCTCCTCATTCATAGAGATAGCAGGTTTGGAAGATGTTTTTGAGAGAGCCTGATAACTTGCTCAGTATATCCTGAAGCTGGTACACAGTGCTGTCACCGTGCATCAACTGGGAAGAGAGTGAATGGCGAAGATAGTGAGTAGGTTGCTCAGACCGGGATGCTGTCAATCTTCTTGTGTATTGTTGAAGCACCATTCATCCAGGCAAGTGGGGAGTATTAGATCACACATACCCTCCAGGAGTGTACAGACACTAGGGTGACAGGAGGTGTGTTAATTGACACAGACTTCCTAACCTCTAACCCTGATCTTGTAGCAACAGTATTTATAGATATATTAATCATTCAATCAGGTATGTTATGACACATCCCTGGAGCAAGTGGGTTTTGAGCTTTTAGGAGTATTACCACTGTGTTGCAAGTCTCTATACGCTTGACCTAGTTCCATTTCTGGTCAATGCTCACCACCAGAAGGTTGATGGTGAGACATTCAACATCGGGTTTGTCAATGAATGTCAAGGCAAGTTGGTTTAATTCTCTTTTGTTGGAGATAGTCATTGCCTGGCACCTATGCTTCACACCAAACTGCTGTCTTCTGCCAGCTCCCAGCTAGAAATGCTGTGTGAAATTAACCCCTTCAAGCCCTCTCAAAGCCCTGTTTACGCTAGACTGAAGGCCATCCTCAAGGTTCGATGATGCTAAGGGCATAACTGAGACATTCTGTTAAAAAGTGGGAGGTGTAGAGATTTCAACCGGACCCAAAAAATCATACAAACCCTACCACATCGAAGTCCACTCCAAATTTTGCTTTTCACTACCAATTCTGCATGGCAAAATATCCTCTTAGTCCCAGGGATTCTGTTTTATTTCATTCTCTGAAACAAACAGCTGCAGCATTAGGTTAAAAAGGAATGATAACATTTTGGCATACAGGAACTATTTTAATTGAACTTCAGATGGTCCCTGCACTTTAAAGTCAGATCAAAGTCAGAGGGCATTGTTGCTAAGTTTGCCGATGACATGTAGATAGGTGGAGGGACAGGTAGTGTTGAGGAAGCAGAGAGGCTGCAGAAGGACTTGATTGGTTGGGAGAGTGGGCAAAGAAGTGACAGATAGAATACAATGTGGAAAAGTGTAAGGGTATGCACTTTGGTAGGAAGCGTAGAGGCACAGACTATTTTATAAATGGGGAAAGCCTTTAGAAATTAGAAGCACAAAGGGACTTGGGAGTCCTAATCCAGGATTCTGTTAAGGTTGGTATGCAGGTTCAGTTGGCAGGACGTAGGAAGGCAGATGCAATGTTAGCATTCATTTCAAGAGGGCTAGAATACAGGAGCAGCGATGTACTGCTGAGACTGTCAGACTATATTTAGAATATCGTGAGTAGTTTTGGACCCCATATCTAAGGAAAGATGCACTGACATTGGAAGGGATCCAGAGGAGGTTTACAAGAGAGTGTTCCTGGGAATGAAGGGCTCATCATATGAGGAGCAGTTGAGGACTCTGGGTCTGTTGGAGTTTAGAAGGATGAGAGGGGATCTGATTGAAACTTACTGAATACTGAGAACCCTGGATAGCGTCGATGTGGAGATGATGTTTCGGCTTGTAAGAGAGATTAGGACCTAAGAGCACAGCCTCAGAGTGAAGGGATGACCCCTTGGAACTGAAATAAGGAGGAATTTCTTTAGTCAGAGGCTAATATTCTCTGGAATTTATTGCCGCAGAAGCTGTGGAGGCCAAGTCATTGAGTGTATTTAAGACACGGGTTCTTGATTGGTAAGGGGATCAAGAGATATAGCGAGAAGGCTGGAATGGGGGATGAGAAACACATCAGCAATGATCAAATGGCACAGCAGACTCGATGGATCGAATGACCTAATTCTGTTCCTATATCTTATGGTCTTATTGTCTAAAGCAAACTTCTAATTATTCCTGAATAATGACAATGGATAGGAGTCATTCCTGTCACGTTCCTTTTTATATTTGACTCATGAAAATATAGTCATGCCATTATGATCTGCCCTTTTATTTCTGGTAGCGTGGTTTTTTTTTTGTAACAGTCACTATATATCAAAAATGGTTAATTAAGTGCAGCACTTTAGGATCTTTCCCTGGGTTGTGTGACCACAAGCCTGAGTTATTTTAATTACAATCCTATGGCCGAGGGAATGCTTTACATCCCATCACCATGGAGTAAGGTTAGCTCAATGTTCCAGACATGTAACAAAGTGCAAAACTCAGTCACCCAAATTCTCTACTTATGGTGATAGTTGATTCTTGTTCTGGGGAAGTAATTGACTATGAAATTGTAGAGGATGCAGCAAAGTGTTGATGAACAATCTGTGGCCGAGCTTAATTTTAAAAAATTAAATGAACGTGCGTTTTTAATACTTTTTCATTCTTTCTTGGCATATGATCATCACGGCCAAAGTCAGTATTGTTGCCCATCCTTAACCATTTGTGAGAATGTATTGGTGAAATCAATTAGCCGAATCTCAGATCAGTTAGCCTGCCATTTGTAGGAAAGTGCAGGAATTTTTTTTGTAAAGGATGTGAAAACAAGACACTGAAAATACCAATAGCATTATGCAAAGTCAACCTGGATTTAGGAAAGGAAAGTTCATTTTTCATAAATATACCTCAATTTCATGCGGACTGAACCAGTAGAATAGATGAGAGTGAATGTGGCTTGTTTCGGTTTTCAGAAAGTTTTTAATAAGTTTTCACATTAAAAGCTATTGTGCAAAATTAAAGCACATGGGATTGGTGGTAATATAATGGCATGGACCAAGAATTTGATAGTGGATAGGAAACAGGAAAAATGGGTCATTTTCAGAGTGGAAGGCAGTGACAAGTGGGCTACTGGAAGGATTGGTGTTTCAGCCCCAGCTATTCGCAACAAATATAAACAATGTGGATGAGAGAATCATAAGTAATATTTCAAGCTTGCTGATGACACCAAAATGGATGGATGAGAGTGGTGAAGTGGACATAAGGCAATTTAGACAATGAGTGGGCAAATACATGGCAAATGCATCATAGCGTGGAAAAGGGGTGTGTAGTCATTTTAGTAGGAAACACAGAACAGTACAGTATTATCTAAATGTTGCTAGATTGGAAAATGCTGATGTACAATCAGACCTGAGCATCCTTGCACACTAGTCAATGAAAATATGCATGCAGGTGCCGTAAACAGTTAGGAAGCTAAGTAATATGTTGGCCTTCATTGCAAGATGGTCTGAGTATAACAGCAAGGGAGTTTCACTGCAGTTGTACGGACCTTGGAAAGACAACACCCAGAATACTGTGATAACACAGCATGGAGCTGGAGGAACACAGCACGCCAGGCAGCATCAGAGGAGCAGGCAAATTGATGTTTCAGGCCCTTCTTCAGAAATGGGGGAGGGGTAAGGGAGCTCAGAAGTAAATAGAGAAAGGAGGGGTGGGGCTGGGGAATGTAGATGGGATGGTGATAGGTGAGTGCAGGTAGGGAGTGGTGGGGATTGGTCAGTGAGGCGGGAGGGGCAGATAGGTGGGAGAGAAGATGGAAAGGTTGTGTCAGAGTAAGGAGGTGGGGAATAGAGGGAGGGTTGGTCATGGTATGAGGCTGGGAGTGGGGAGATTTTGAAACTGGTAAAGTCCACATTTAAGCCATTGGGCTGCAGACTCCAGAGGTGGAATATGAGGTGCTGCTCCTCCAGTTTCTGGGTGGTGTCATTGTGACACTGGAGGAGGCCCAGGATGGACATGTCACCCAGGGAGTGGGAGGGGGAGTTGAAATGGTTCGCGACTGGAAGGTGTTGTCATTTGTCGCAGAGCGCAGGTGCTCTACAAAGCGGTCTCCGAGCCTCCGCTTGGTCTCACCGATGTAGGGGATGCCACATCGGGAGCAGCAGATGCAGTAGACCGCATTGACGGACGTGCAGGTGAATCCCTGTCTAATGTGAAAAGTTTGTTTGGTGCCTTGAATGGATGGGGGTGTGGTGTAGGGGCAGGTGTAGCACTTCCTGCGATTGCAGGGAAAGGTGCTAGGGGTGGTGGGGTTAGTGGGGAGTGTGGAGCAGATAAGGTAGTCACGGAGAGAGCGGTCCCTACGAAAGGCAGATAGGAGTGGAGAGGGAAATATATCTTTGGTTATGGGGTCAGATACGAAGGTTGGTGGGGTGATATGTGAGGACAAGGGGGATTCTGTCTTTATTTTTGTTGGGGGGAGGTGCAGGAAACACGAGAACATCTGGATGTGTGGGAGTGGAATATTCCATCTTGGGAGCAGATGCAGCGGAGGCAGAGGAATTGGGAGTAGGGGATCACATTCTTGCAGGAAGATGGGTGAGAGGAGGTGTAGTCTAGGTAGCTATGGGAGTTGGTGGGATTTAAATTGATGTTGGTTTCGAGGTGGTCATCAGAGATGCAGACGGAGAGGTCCAGGAAGGAGAGGGAGGTAGCGGAGATTGTCCACGTGAATTTAAGGTTGGGGTGAAAGGTGTTAGTCAAGTTGAACTGTTCAAGCTTCTCGTGGGAGCATGAGGCAGCACTGATACAGAGGAAGAGGTGGGTGATGGTGCCAGTGTAGCTGCGGAAGAGGGACTGTTCCAAGTAACCTACGAAGAGGCAGGCATTGCTTGGGCCCATGTGGGTGCCCATGGCCACCCACTTCATCTGTAGGAAGTGACAGGCGTTGAAGGAGAAGTTGTTAAGGGTTAAGGACGAGTTCAGTTAAGCAGATAAGGGCATGGGTGGAGGCGACTGGTTGGGCCTGCGGGAGAGGAAGAAGCGGACAGCTTTTAGGCCATCTGCGTGGGGAATGCAAGCGTACAGGGATTGGATGTCCATCGTGAAGATGAGGTGTTGGGGGCCAGGGAATTGAAGTCTTGTAGGAGGTGGAGGGCGTGGGTGTTGTCACGGACATAGGTGGGGAGTTCCTGGACTAGTGGGGAGAAAACAGAGTCGAGGTAAGCAGAGATAAGTTTAGTTCAGGCAGAGACAATGGGTCGACCAGGGCAGTCGGGTTTATGGATTTTGGGAAGGAGATAGAAACGGGCAATGTGGAGTTGGGGAACGATGAGGTTGGAGATTGCCCGAGGTGGTGAATGATTTGAGAGATCATGGTTTGGTGGTCAGGGATGGGGTCATGATTGAGGGGCTGGTAGGAGGAGGTGTTAGAGAGTTAGCGCCAGGCGTCAGTTATAGTTGGTAGATGGAGTGCCAGTCAAATGGGTTACTTTGTTCTGCATGGTTCTGTGAAGGCAAGATTAAGAGGTGGTCATGAATGTGTTGGGGAGCTTATACAGAGATATTTGGGGAGAATAACAAAGCAGTAAACTCAAAAGGGAGGGAACGTGACAAATTAAGTTCAATTCTACAAAGGTGAAACATCATACCGTGTGAATACAGACAGCAAAGCAATAAATATATCATGTTGAGAATATTTTTGTTGTATCCGAAAAGGTAATACTTAATGAACACTTTGTTTTGGTGTTTACTAAGGAAGAGAAAGTTGACAGAAGTTGATAGAAGCACAGATGGTACCAATGAACGAGGTGGAAACTGAAAAGCAACAAGCACTGGAAAGAGTGGTTAAATTAGAGTTTATAGATTTTGGTTCAGATGCATCTCGAGTAGCTGCAGGAACAATAGAGTTAGCTAAGGCTTGCCATAGTCTTCCAATGGTCCTTAGACACAGGGGACAGAAGTTTCAGTGGAATGGAGATTTACAAATGTGACACACTTATTCAAGAAAGAGCATCAGACAGTCCTAACAGCTACAGGTCAGTTACGTTAAGATCGGTTAGTGGATAAGGTTCTAGAAATAATTATCAGAGCAAAACTTTATCATGAACCATGAAAGATTTGAGTCAATTAGGGATAGCCAGTATAGATTGATAAATGGAGTATTAGTACATAATACAAAAGATCGGGTCCTTATTAAAAAATGGCCAATATGATACATTTTAGCACTTGTCATCACTTTGTGTCACTAGTAAAATGTAGCTGTTAATGTATATTCAATTGACTGGCTTTGAAACATCCCAGCTCTTGCAACTGAACTACGTAATTCCTAACATTTTAACACTGCCTATAATCTCTTCATTTAAAAGAGTGGAGAATATGGAGGATTTGGTTGTCTCAATGACTTTAACAGTCTTCTTTCTGAGTGAACAATTGAGATACATGGGTGTTACTGTGAGTACCTCCCCTTCTGTTGTATGGCAGCAAATGCAGCTTTAAGAGAAATACTAAAATTGCAAATAACACACATTGTCCTCCACCTTGTGGTGGCCGTAAATGCCATTTATGCTTTTCAAATCTAATTAATTTTGATGAAATTGCAAGGACTGATAAAGAAAATGCAATGGCTATCCATGTGGATTTCAAAAAAAGTACGTGACAAATTTAAAGTCTGGTCAACAACATTGCATCATGAACTAGAGGGACAATATCAGCATGGATTTGAAAACGGTTCAAGGACAAAAAATGGGAAATCACGGTAAGCAAGTAATTTTCATGCTGCAGAATGGTAAACTAGTCCTTTTTAAATGACATGGACACTGAACTAGAGTAAATTTTCTGATGATACATTTGGAAGAGTGACAAACAGTGAGAATGATAAATTGACTGCAACAGGACATAATTGCGGGCAATTTGTAGATAGAATTTATTGAAGAAGTGTGAAGTGATGTTTATGGCAGAGGGATGGGTGGGTCAAGATATTTAATAGCACAATTCTAATGTGGGTGAAGGATTAACGAGGACCTGGGATAGCATATGCATCGATCTTTCAAAGTGGTAGGTCACTGAAAAGATCTCAGGTTTCATAGATGTTTTGAGTCCAAAAAACACTTGGAAGTTAGTGTTTACTACTAGGAGGGGGTTAAGTGACTCTTCTCCCCAATACCCTTCCCCATCATTTGACGGCTACATGTATTCTTTTTGTTAGTGAAGGATTTAATTTCGGCACTTTACATTCTGTGATCATAAGGATCAAGTGGAATCAATAGAGCAGGTCTTCTTGAGTTTAACCATGAAAGAGGTTAATTTAATTATACTTAAAACAATCTAGGTAAAACAAAACATGCAACCAGTTTTGCACTTACATGTTTGAAGTTCACACAAACACATTACAGAATAGGGATAGGCTGGCCAAATTTGAGACCATCAAAAAATGAATACACAATCTGTAGATGGTTGACTCAGCTGGCTTCAGATGAGATTCAAAGATGCAGATGATTGAGCTGGTTGTCCTTCTGGAAGTGATACTGTTGGGTTTATTATTTTCATACATCTCTGCTTGCAGTAGGACATCCTTTGATGTCAAATTTAACAACAGGCTCAAAGCTTGCTTGATGGGTAAAAGGGAGGTACTGCACTTTATAATTTTGTAATCCAAAAGATGTCACTGGAGTGATCTCAGCCGTTTCATTGTTCAAGCAATTAATCCCATCTTCAACAGTTGAATACAGCAGGTACGTGTCGTTGATGTCCTGTTAATGTTACAGTTAATGAATGGGCTCTTGTAGAAGTGGTAGCCAGCCAGGAGGCCCAGGTTCTAGATGTGTAAGATTACAACATCTCTGAATAAGATGATTTAATGCAGGATATGATTGGGATGTTTTGTGTTTGCAGGCTGCAATGGGATCTGTTATAACTAACGAGAAGGCAGATATGGCCTTTGTATTTTGCGTGAGACTTGAAACTATGCAGCACTCATTCTGTACTACACCACTGTGGCAGCCTAGATTTTATACTCAGGTTTCTTAAGTGGGTCATGTGGCTACAATCTAGAACTCTACCACTACGAAGAAAAGACATTTCTTAGTCGTATAGTTTAATACCACTCATTTGCTGGGAACTTAATGGATACGTCAAAGCATTTGACGCCTGCAAATATTATTTAGATGTGGAAATTTTATGCAAATACTTTTATACGTACAAAATACAGGGATGGTCTGGAGTACAGCTAATGTTCAAACACCAAATATATGGGATAAATTCAGGATTAAAAGCAGACAACACTTTGATAGGGAAACTAATTCTACATTTATTGTGCACGAAGAGAATAAAAGTACAAAAACTGTCAAGGTTCACAGATTTTTCAACAAATCTTGTGAGGTCTAAGTATGTATTTGAAGCAAAGGAAGAAAGGTCAAAATGCTTAAAACAGACATCCAAATTATGTAAATATGAAAGAGTACGCTGAGCTCCTGGGTCCATTCTTGTATGAGGTCTGCACACAGTTCAGTTCAGAACAGATGTTTTCAGTCACTGACAAGTAAAGCAGTTTCCCTTCTGTTCCCCAATATAGGTCAAGTAATTTAAAATAAAAACACAAACATACACAATAAAATATAGTGTCAGAACACACCAAACATACTACTTTTTTATGGCATCCTAAGCATTAACATTTGTTGCACATGTATTAACCTCCAGGTTTCTCAACATAAGTCACCCAATCTGAAAGTGTGTTCAGGTCTGAAATGTATGCAGCACTCAGGGTCACTTAGAGGCAGCTTGTAATTTAAAGGATTGCTGGGATGAGGTGACATTTTAGAGCGAATTCAAAATAAATCAATTTATTAACAAACAAGGTTTGAACTGCAGCCCTATTTTTGATTGACAACAAATTGGTCTATTCAAAATAATGTTTGAACAGTTAGGAATAGTAATTAACTACTAGCTACTGCCTTTTCAGATAGTCATCACATGCATTGCTATATGATGCTCTACCGAACCATTTTCCATTGTGTCGCAAGTCAAAATAAACAGCTGTAAATAAATTCAAGGGATTAGCTTGCATAAAGTTTTAGATATAGTAGGAACTGCAGATGCTGGAGAATCCGATATAACAAGGTGTACAGCTGGATGAACACAGCAAGCCAAGCAGCATCAGAGGAGCAGTAAGGCTGATGTTTCGGGCCTAGACCCAGACCCTCCTTCATTTTCTGAAGAAAGGTCTAGGCCCGAAACGTCAGCCTTCCTGCTCCTCTGATGCTGCTTGGCCTGCTGTGTTCATCCAGCTCTATACCTTGTTATCTCTATGAAGTTTTAGATAATTGTTTGTGATATGCTAATTATCAGTTATATCAGACAAGAATGGCCACTTAATAATGAAATACAGCAATGAGACAGATATGGGACACAGATTTCTCAAGCCTCTGTATTTGCAATTTCTGAAAAGTGCCACAGATGATAAATCAGGGTTAGTCCCATTAATTAAAAAGCCTGCATCTCATTCAGTTCCTCCACAATCAGCCTAACATCAACCAGCTAAAATTCATGTTGTAGGGAGACAGCTAGAAAATTGTTAGCGTTAGATCACTTAAATGGGATGGTGAAAGAAGGACAATCAGGTTATGGCACATCGGTGCAATGATTTACAAATGTCCTCATCTTCCCTAGGCTGCAATTCAAAGGTTACCAAACTAGTTGTACACCAAACATTTAGAATTGTTCATTTGTACCTAAGTTTCCTGCCATTCCCTGAAGAATGAAACCAACTTTACTGAGCTTAAGAAACAAATAGAATTAAGAGACAGGGCTACAAGTTTCTCAATTCAGTTACCAATGTACTCAGCCGGAAGGCATCTCCCATAGATAAACAAATGATGAAAAGCACCACTTGCTGCTTTAAATGTAGTTCTTTTACTTCCAATCTATTCAGCTTTTTGCACAAACTTAAAATTAAAAAACAAACACATTGGGCCCTAGAGCTCAGCATTATAGGTTGTTGTATCAGTAGAAGTGTTTTCTCAACAGTATGCAGATCCAAACATGAACATGGGCCAACAGGCCTCTGCATGAGTAACATTCACTGATGAGGAGAGCACCATGCCAACATTGTTAGATGACATCATCTTCAAAAAGTTCGAAACCCCCTTCATCATCTTCTGCAGTAAATTCATTAGGCTTCAACCTGAGGAGAGACAAAAGGGTAAACAGACTCACATGAAAGTTTATGATAAGCTCATACAATCACTGAGGTACTGCATACAGTAAAGATGCTTTCAGAATTATTCTCAGGAATATTTTCTTAAACATTTCCTCCTTGCCTTCTCCTACAAATGACAAATCTAAGTGGATATCAAAACAGTTGGGTAAAAGATTTACAGTATAGTTCATTTAAAAAGTTAGACTGACATCATATGCTTGTTTGTTGATCCTCAAAGTAAGCTCCGAGCAATACAATTAAAAGCAGCATCATGGCCACAATGGTAGAGTTTTTACTTTTCCTACTGACACAGTCTATGTTTTGCTTATTATTATTATGCCAGAAATACAGTTAACAAAGGCAAGTGAATAAAGCATTGCTTAAAAAGATACACTGTTAAAGCTTTTTATTTTGCACTCATCAGGTCAATTCATTAGAAACACCAATACCAAGGGAAAACAATATTTATACTGAACGAGCAGACAGTGCTGACTGACTGGCAAAGGCACTGCCATGGAGGATGCACCAGTTAACACTTACTGACGTTTAACTCACAAATTACATTGCCCTGAGAAATGAACAAAACTTTTTAAACCAATTTGCCAACCGATCAGCACTTTCCTCTCACACAGGACGAATGATATTCTTTGGCATTTCTCATAAATTACCCTGATGAATACAAGATTAAAAGATTTCAACAAAATGTCTTTTTTCAGCAATACTCAGGTTTTGTACTATCAAAGAACTATCTGAAGACTGTCTTCTAAATCCATTTATTAAGGTGATAAATTAGTGTCCAAACACACTGCATGTAGCCAGCAAGCAAACTAACTAGAGACAACAAGGTGCAGAGCTGGATGAACACAGCAGGCCAAGCAGCATCATAAGAGCAGAAAGGCTGACGTTTCGGGCCTAG
>NC_063343.1:866089-879459 GCF_021869965.1 Rhincodon typus
GAAGAAGAGTCTAGGCCCGAAACGTCAGCCTTCCTGCTCCTCTGATGCTGCTTGGCCTGCTGTGTTCATCCAGCTCTACACCTTGTTATCTCAGATTCTCCAGCATCTGCAGTTCCTACTATCTCTAATAGAGGTAGAAGGCTGTTTGAGTGACTGGAGGCTGGTGTCCAACGGTGTACCACGAGGATTAGTACTGGGAATCTTATTGTTTGTTATAATATATATATATATAAATGATAAAGATGAAAATGTAGGGGCAATGTTAAGCAAATTTGCAGACAACACCACTATTGGTAGACTGGTTAACAGTGAAGAAGATGGTTGTAGGTTACAGGAAGATATAGATGGGTTGGCCAGATGGGCAGACCAGTGGCAGATAGTATTTAACTCTAATAAGTGCGAGGTGATGCATTTTGGAAGAAGAAACAAGATAAAGGGAATATTTAATGAACGGTAGGACACTAGGTAGCTTGGAGAAACAGAGGAATCTTGGGGTAATTATTCACAGATCCCTGAAGTCAGCAGAACACATGAATAGGATAGTTAAAGCAGCATATGGGACACTTGCTTTCATCAGTCAAGGCATAGCGTGTAAGAGCAAGGAGGTAATACTGGAGTTGTACAGAGCATTGGTCAGGCCACAACTGGGGTACTGTGTGCAGTTCTGGTTGTCTCACTACAGGAAGGATTTGATTAGACTGAAAGGGGTACACAGGAGATTCCCAGGAATGTAGCCTGGAATGGAGAAATTGAGCTATAAGGAGAAACTCGATGGGCTTGAATTGTTTTCTTTAGAGCAGAGAAGACTGAGGGAGAACATGATTGAGGTGTATAAGATAATGAGGGGTACAGACAGGGCGATTAGGGAGCAGCTGTTCCCTTGTTGAGGGGTCCATCTCGAGGGAGTACAGTTTTAGGGTAAGGGGCAGGAGATTCAGAGGGGATCTGGGAAAAAAAACCTTCACTCAGCAGGTGGTCAGGATCTGGAATTCGCTAACTGGAAAGGTGCTGAAGGTCAGAAATTTTACAACCTTTAAAAAAATATTTGAATGAGCACTTCAAATATTATAACATTCAAGGACAAGTGCAGGAAATTGGGATTAGCGCATTTTTAGTGGTAGTTATGGTGGTGCAGGTTTGAGGGGCCAAAGGGCTTTTTTCTGCACTATATGAATCTATGAAGTTTGACAGACATTTGAGATAAAGTGTGAAATAAGCCAAAGATTTTAAGACTTTTAAGACTTAAAATGGTGCTATTTTAGTTTGGGCTATAAGGCACTTGTTTGATAACCCAGCTCCCAATTTTTAAAATCAACCAAATCCCTGATAACTAGGCTTGTAGTCTGGTTTTTTTTTTGGGTCTGTAACTCTTGATCTGATAAGTCAGTCAAATTTAGCACTGTAAACTTGGAGTCAGTTTACAGATTCTGGTCACCAAGAATCTGAATCCAAAAAAATGACAATATAAAACTAAAAAAGAAACAGAACAGCGGATACTGGAAATCTGAAACAAAAACAGAAGCTGCTGGAAAAACTCAACAGGTCTGGTAGCAGACCGTCAGAAGAAGGGTCACTGGACTGAAACGCTGGCTCTGCTTTCTCTCCACAGATGCTGACGGACCTGCCAAGTTTCGCCTGAATTTTGCTTTTTATTGCAGTATAAAAGCAGTTAAAATATCTCTGTTGCTCTAAACAATAGTTTCACTGTATAACACAAAAGTAATGTTCTCAAAAAACAAGCAGTTCAATCAATTTCGAACTGAAACCCAGTCGTTATAGTTTAGCCACTTGATTCAGCTGATTTGTTCATTCTCAGCTGCTGGCATTATTTGTCCAAAGACCAGTTGGTTCCAGTATCTAATCTCTACATTGTGCTGTGGAACATGTTCAAATTGTTTTGCCAAAGGCATGAATACAGCAATCCTACCAACATTCTAATACTTAACTCAGTTTCGTACAACTGAGCAAAACCTAAGTGGTAGTACTTGACAACTTAGAACATAGAACAGTACAGCACAGTACAGGCCCACGATGTTGTGTCGAACTTTTACCCTAAACCTAAGGTCTATCTAACCTCCACCCCTACCTTATACTATCATCCATATGCCTATCTAATAGCCACTTAAATGCCCCTAATGAGGCCAACTCCACTACCCTCTCCGGCAATGCATTCCACGCCCCGACCACTCTCTGAGTAAAGAACCTACCTCTGACGTCTCCCCTATATCTACCTCCACTCACTTTAAAAACTATGCCCCCTCGTAATAGCTACCTCCACCCTAGGAAAAAGTCTCTGGCTGTCCACTCTATTTATACCTCTGATCATTTTGTACACCTCTATCAAGTTACCTCTCATCCTTCGTCGTTCTAAAGAGAAAAGCCCTAGCTCTCTCAACCTTTCCTCGTAAGACCTTCCCTCCACTCCAGGCAACATCCTGGTAAATCTCCTCTGCACCTTTTCCAATGTTTCCACGTCTGTCCTGTAATGAGGCGACCAGAATTGGACACAATACTCCAGATGTGGCCGAACCAGGCTTTTGTATAGCTGGAGCATAACTTCATGGCTCTCGAACTCAATCTCTCTATTAATGAAAGCTAACAGAACCAAAGCCTTCTTAACAACTTACCTGGGTGGCAGCTTTCAGGGCACTGTGGACATAAACCCCAAGATCCCTCTGCTCCTCCACACTGCCAAGAATCTTTCCGTTAACCCCGTATTCTGCTTGCAAGTTTGTCCTTCCAAAATGAATCACCTCACACTTTTCAGGGTTAAACTCCATCTGCCACTTCTCAGCCCAGCTCTGCATCCTATCAATGTCCCTTTGTAATCTAGAACAGCCCTCTGCACTATCCACAATTCGACCCATCTTTGTATCGTCCGCGAACTTACTAATCCACCCTTCCACTCCTACATCCAAATCATTTACAAAAATCACAAACAGAAGAGGACCCAGAACAGAACTTAAGCAATTTTGATCTGGATAATCTGTTTTCTACAAAGTCTATAACAAGGCTTGCATCTGTTCTTCGAGCTCTGTAGTGAATAAATGCCTCCATATTACTGATTATCTCTACTACTTTTAATTCATTACTGTTTGATAGAAATGGTTACAGCACAGGAAGTGATTATTTAGCTTGTCATGACTGGACAAGCTTCCTGAAAGGACAACTCACCTAGCTCCACTCCCCTATCCTTTTAATTTCTTCAGGTGCTTATGCAATTGCCTTTTTAAATTCATGTGAGTGAATCTGCCTTCACCAAATTCTCAAGCAATTCATTCCAGATCCAAACCATTCCTAATCATCTTGAATCATTGTCCTGTAGTTCTCAATATGTATGGTTTCTCACTGTTTTCTCTGTCTAAATCCCTTAATTTTGAGTGGCTTTATCAAATCTCCCAACACAACAATCCTTCTCCTTCCTACCTAACACATCCAGATGCTAATTCACCCACCAGTCACTCATTTACCTATGCACCTAGCCTCTGATACTCACCTAAACCTAAATTCTCCCACTCAAACATTTCATTATCATGTTTCATAATTGTTTTTTTTTCATAAAATTCATCTTTACTGTAGTGGCAAACATTAGAGTCATACAGCATGGGAACAGACCCTCCTGCCCAACTTATCCATGCCAACCAGGTTCCTAAACAGAACTAATCCCATTTACCTGTGTTTGACCCATATACCTCTATGTATACCTCTATCCATGTACCTGTCTAAATGTCTCTAAAATGTTGTAATTGTACCAACCTTTACCACTTCCTTTGACAGCTCGTTCTATATGCTCACTGCCCCTACTTGAAAGGGTTGTCCCTCAAGTCCCTTTTAAATTAGTCCCTTCTCACCTTTGCCCACTAGTTCTGGACTCTCCTACCCTGGGGAAATAACCTTGGCAATTCACCTTATTCATGATTTCATCAACACCTATAAACTCACCCTTCAGCCTCCTACATTCTAGAGAAAAAAGTCACAGTCTATCCAGTTTCTCCTTATAACTCAAAACCTTCTGGTCTTAATAACATCCTTGTAAATCTTCTTTTGTACCTATTCCAGTTTAATAACATCCTTCCAATTGCAGGATGTACACAGTACTCCAAATGTGGCCTTACCAATGTCTTGTACAGCTGTAACATGACTTCCCAACTCCTGTACCAATGAAGGCAAGCATGCTAAACAACTTCATCACTCTGTCTACCTGTGATGCCATTTTCAAGAAACTATGTCCCTGAACCGTGAGGTTTCTTTGTTTGACAACATTCCCCAGGGCTCTACCATTAACTGTGTAAGTCCCGCCTTGTTTGTCTTACCAAAATGCAACACCTCACATTTATCTGAATTAAACTCCATCTACCATTCCTCAGCCATTGGCCCAGTTGATCAAGATGCTGTTGTACTCTGAGATAACCTTCTTTCACTGTCCACCTTACCACCACATTTGGTGTCATCTGCAAACTTACTAACCATCCCTCCTAAATTCTAATCAAAATAGTTTATATAAACAATGAATGACAACAGATCCAGCATTGATCCTTGCCGCACACCACTAGTCACAGGCCTCCAGTCTGAACAACAATCTTCCGCCAACACCCTCTGTCTGCTACCATCAAGCCAATTTTGTGTCCAAATGGCTAGCTCCCCCTGAATCCCACATGATTTAACCTTACTAACCAGTCTACTATGCAGAACCTTGTTGAAGGCCTTGCTGAAGTCCATGTAGACAAGTTCTACTGCTCTGCCTTCATGTATTTTCTTGGTCACTCCTTCTAAAAACTCAATCAAAATTTGACAGACATAACTTCCCAGAATTTTCTGAAATTTGCACATCGCCTGCCCCAAGTCATAAAAAACTGATAGGCAGCCCCGACTATGAAAAGATTGAACAACCAATTTATAGTGACATAAAAAATGAAAAGCAATTTTCTTTGGGAACATTAGGTTGGAATGCAGTTAAACATTTGGAAGAGTGCAACAATTTCACATTTTCAGGTTCGCACAAATATGATTAAATAGAACATCAAGCAGTCTACATTTTTTTTTAAAACATTCCCCACCATATTACGGGAAAGTTCTTGTGGTCATTTTCAATGCAAATTGACAGATTGCTGAAAACCAGCTTATACATCTTGACATCTAAAAATCATGCGCTCAATCTTAAGTATCCAGCCTTTACAATATACTCAAGATCACTTACCAGAGGATGCTGGGGTTGTTTCATCTTGCTTCTGCTTCAATTTCAGAGTTTTTGCATGGTTTTTTCCCTGGTAATGGGATTGGGCAACAACTGGTGACGTAAAAGTCATATTACATAGAGGACAATACTTATTCCGATCCACTTCTCCATTGCTACTGTCCTGTAGAAGAGTTCAGAAATGACTGATTGCATTAACTCTACTATTAACATTCTTGTTTTACATGAATCGTATCTCAGATCTTTAAACATTGTGTTTGATCTGATTTGGGTTAATCTGTTAAAAAGACAAACACATCCATTTCTACACACACCTTTCTCTTTTAATATTTAAACATATACATACAAACCTGGAAAACATATTTATGTACATTAAGTAGATACAAAGAAAAACGATGGACCAGCTGATACCACTGCCTTTAAATGTTGTGTCATATGTGCCAAGATGTTATATTCGAGTTATGTCCTTCAGCTACAAACTAATTACAACCAGTCAATTGTCTTCCAGATTTAATTATCAAAACCTAGTCAAGGAGCGACTTAAAGGTGATCAACTGTTAACCACACAACTGAACTGGTTTTCCTTGAAGAAAATACTCAATTCAGTTTGTAACAATGCTTCAGTTTTCTAAACAGAATGCCAACAGTAATTTTGAGAACTAGGAATTTATAGGTGGACAGGATAAAGAGTGTTTTGCACACTCAGTGCAACGGGCCTCAGTCGGTCCATCATTCCACCTTAAAGTTAATTCATTTACAAAGTATATAAACGTCTCGTGTTTTGTATGTGTATATATAAAGTGTTGCACTGTGTTTGCATATGTTTCTACACACACACACACACACACACACACACACACACACACACAGTATTAGCTGTAGTTTAGCATCCCTTTATCCTTAATTTATAAAACAAAACAAAACAAGGCAATTTCAAAAAGGAGAAAGGAAGGCAATCCAAAGCTTCCTGAATGACAAGGTAGGGTTTTATGACAAATGATTTGTAGAGAAGCAAATCATAATTATAAAAATAATCTGGAAAGGGTAGAAGACAGGTGAAGGGAATGCACAAGGTAAGTGGGAACCCAAAGTCATCTTTTACAAGGATACAAATAAGGATAATCGAACAAAGTATGGGGCTGATCAAGGACCAAAAGGAGATCTTCTTGAAGAGGCAAAAGGCACAACTAAGGTGTTAATATTTTATATCTGTCTTCTTTAAAGAAGGTAATGTTAATGTCACAATAAGAGGTGGCAGATGAGGAATTGCACTGAGCAAAAAAAAAAAAGCAGAGCATCCTAAAACAATTTTTTAAAAATTAATTCATGGTACATGAACTTCACTAGCTAAGCCAGCATTTCTTGTCCCCTTAGCTGCCCTTGGGAAAGAGGTGGTGAGCAGCCTCCTTGAACTGGTACAACCCATGTGGCATAGGTACATCGATGGAGCTGTTAGGGATCAGCAGTGGAAGTAGTGATGGATTTCCAGGTCAGGGTGGTGTGTGGCTTGGAGGGATGGTTGGCATGTGATGGTGTTCCCAGGTATCTGCTGTTCTTTTCTTTCTAGCTGTAGAGGCCACAGGACTCTTAAGGGACTTGGTGAGTTGTTGCAGTGCATCTTTCCATATTATTCACTTGTGGGATGCAAGTGCCATTGGCTGGTCAGCATTTATTGTCGGTTCCTAGCTGCCCTGAAAAGGTGGTCATGAGCTGGCGTCTTGAACAACTGCAGTCCATATATTGTAGGTACACTCATAATGCCAGAAGGGAGGGAATTCCAGGATTTTGACTCAGCAAATGAAGGAACAGCGATACATTTCCATGTCAGGATGGTGAGGGAAACTTGCATGTCATGGTGATCCCATGTATCTGCTGCCCTTGGCCTTCTACACGGAAGTGACTGTGGGTTTGAAGTGTGCTGTCATAGGATCTTTGGCAAATTTCTGCAATGCATCTTGTGGATAGTATTCATTGCTCCTATTGAGCTTCAGTGGGGGAAGGAATAGATGTTTATGGATTTGGTGCTAATCAAATGGGCTGCTTTGTCCAGTATAGTATCAAGATTCTTGAGTATTGTTAGAGCTGCATTCATCTAGGCAAGTGTGGAGTATTCCATCACACTCCTGACTTCTGCCATGTAGGTGGTGGACAGGCTTTGGGAAGAGTTACTCACAGCAGTATTCCTAGCCTTTGACCTGCTTTCACAGTCAGTGTCTTATATGGAGAGTCCTGTTCAGTTTCTGGTCCTTGGTAACCCCAGGATGTTGATGGTGGGGGATTCAGGGATGGTAACACCATTGAGTATCAAGGGGTAGTGGTTAGAAGGTCTCTTATTGGAGATGGTCATTGCCTGGCATTTATCTGATGCGAATATTATTTGCCACATTTTATTGTCCAGGTCTTGCTGCATTTGGACGTGGGCTGCTTTAGTTTCTGAGGAGTTGCAAATGGTACTGAAAGTTGTGTAATTATGGCAAACATCCCACTTGACTTTACAATCGAGGGAAGGTCATTGATAAATCAGGCAGAGATGGTTGGACCTAGGACGCTACCCTTAGCAACTCTTGTAGACATGTCCTGGAGCTGAGATGAATAACCTCCAACAATAACGACCATTTTCCCAGGTTCCAAGTATGACTCTAACCAGCGGAGAGTTTTGATTGTGGGACTGATTAGCTTTGTCTATCATACAAGAGTTGTGCTACATGGCATACAAACAGACCTGTGTTATGTTTTACCAGGTTGATACCTCATATTTAAGATTAAAGGAGGTTAGTTAAGTTTTTACAATTGGTAATGACTTCATGGTTACCATTATGACTCCAATCTTGCAAGAACTCTTTGGTGCAGCACCAGGTCAAATGAGGCCTTGATGTGAACAGCTGTCACTCACGGCTCACTTCTAGATTTCAGCTCTTTTGGCTATGTTTGATCCAAAGCTATAATGGGATCAGGAGTTGAGTGGCCCTGGCAGAAAACAAACTGACCGTCAGTAAGTCGTTTGTTGGTACGCAGATGTTCCTTAATAGCACTGTTCATGACACCTTTCATCGCTTTACTGATGACTGGAAGTAGACTGATGGGGTGGTAATTGGCTGGGCTGGATTTGTTATGCTTTTAGTGTATAGGGCACACCAGGACAATTTTGCATATTGTCAGGTAGATGCCAGTGTTGTAGCTGTACTGGAAAAGCTTGGTTAGGGGAGCTCAAGTCTTCAGTACTACAATATTGCCGAACATTGTCACGGCCCATAGCCTTTGCACTATCCAGTGCTTCAAACGGTTTCTTTCTTCATGGAGTAAATCGAAATGGCTGAAGACTGGATTCTATGGTGCTGGGGACCACTGAAGGAGGCCATGATGTATCATCCTCTTAGCACTTCTGGCGGAAAATTATTGCCAGCGCTTTATCTTTATCTTTTGCTTTGAAGTGCCGGGCTCTTTGACCATTGAGGATCGGGATACTTTGTGGAGTCGCCTCCTCCTCCAGTGAGTTGTTTAATTGTCCACCATCATTCACAACTGGATGTGGTAGTACAGCAGAGCTTAGATCGGATTCATTTGTTCTGGGATTGCTTAGCTCTGTCTATCACATGGTGCTTATGCTGTTTGGCATGCAGGTAGTCTTGTTAAGTTGCTTCACCAGTTCGACACTTCATTTTTAGGCTTGCCTGGTGCCACTCTTGGCATGCATTCCTGCACTTTTTAATTGAGCCAGGGTTGGTCCCTTTGGATTGATGGTAATGGAAGAGTGAGGGATATGCTGGGCCAAGAGGTTATATTATATTGTGATAGTTTTCCGTTGCTATTGATGGTCCACAGTACCTTGGGATGCAGAGTCTTGAGTTGCTAGATGATGTAATTAAATCCAGACTCCAGAACATGTACAACATTTTTGGATTAATCGTCTACTGACGATACCAATAAAGACATTGCCTTCCGATGTTGTAGAAGTACGCACTGATGACACTGGGTGTCAGTGTTGGAGCAAGTGAAGGTGCTTCAGGGTTCCTCTGTTATCATGATGCATCTTTTTCCAGTTCTCTGCTTTGTAGGTGGAGAGGCTTTGTAGAATTAGAATGCGAGTTGCTTGCTGCTGAATTTACAGTCTCTGATCTGTACTGGCAGACACAGTAATTACATGGCAGGTTCAGTTCAGTTTCTGGCTAATGGTAACTACCAGGATGTTGATAGTGGGGGAATCAGCAATGGTAATGCAACTCAATGTCAAGGGACGATGATTGGATTTTACTCTTGTTGGAGATGGTTATTGCATGGCACCAGTATGGAGCGAATGTTCCTTGCCAATTCTCAGCCCATGTCTGGATATTGTCCAGGTCTTGCTACATTTGGACACTAACTGTTTCTGTATCTGAGTTGTCTCAAATGGTGCTGAACATTCCACCTCCACATGTTGGAGGGAAGGTAATTGCTGAAGAAGTTGAAGATGGTTGAGCCTCGGACACTACGCTGAGGGACTCCTGCGAAGATGTCCTGTGGTTGAGATGACTGGCGTCCAACAACCACAACTATCTTCCTTCGTGCAACGATTGACTCCAACCAATGAAGTGTTTTGCCCCCATTTCCAATTCATACAATTTTGCTAGTGCTCTCTGATGACCCGTCTGGTCAAATGCTGCCTTGATATGAAGGACTATCAGTCACTCTTACCTCACATCTGGAATTCAGCTTTTTAGCCATGGTTGGACCAAGTCCAAGGCTGTAATGAGATCAGTAATGGAGTAGATCTGGTGAAATCCAAACTGAGCATGAATGAGCAGGTTATTGTCGATTAAGTGCTGTTTGATAGCATGATTGATGAAACCTTTCATCACATTGCTGATTTTAGAGTCACCCAATTAGACAACAACTGGTTGGATTTGTCCTGCTTTTTGCAAACTGGGTAATTTTTCACATTGCCAGATTGATGCCAGATTGTAACTGCACTCAGTTATGCACAGCTAGTTCTACAGCACAAGTCTTCAGTGGTATTACCACAATGTCATCAGAACCCATAGCCTTTGTGGTATCCAGTGTCATCAATTGTTTCTTGATATTACATGGAGTGAAATGAATTGGTTGGAGGCGACCATCAGTGATGCTGAGGATGCCACAGGAGGCCAGGATGGAGCATCTACTTAGCACTTTTGGCCAATGACGGATGCAAATGCCTGAGAGGCTTGTCCACTGCACTGATTTGCTGGGTTTACTATCATTGCATAGGGATTTTTGTGGAATTTCCTCTTCCAGTTCCTTACCCACTATTATTCACAACTGGATGTGGCAAGACTGCAGAACTTGATCTGTTCCTTTGGTTGTGGGACTGATTAGCTCTATCGCATAAGGGATATGCTACTCGGCATACAAATAGACCTGTGTCAAGTTTCACCAGGTTGAAACCTCATATTTAGGATTAAAGAATGTTAATTAAGCAGATACGTTTTTACAATTGATAATGACTTCATGATTACCATTATGACTAGCTTTTAATTACAGATTTATTAATTAAAATCAAGTATTGAATGCAGCAGTGGGATGTGAAACCAAAACACTCATGTGACTCTCTGGGTTACCAGCTCAGTGACAATAACGTTGTGTCACAACACGCTCTGGATAGTAGCCAAGTAGAAAACCACTCAGTCTTAAAAGTGAAGCATTCTGTCAGCTGAGAGGAGGAAGAAAGGGCATGCAAAGGCATAATCTTCAAATCCTCTTTTGGTATGAAACAGAGAATTGTCAATGATGGATAAACCCAACAACTACAGGACAGAAATCAGTGCCAACAGAAAAGAAGTTAGAATATGGAAGTCACACGTCAAATAGAAATAGGGAAAAGGAAAGGCTGGAGACTGAAGGTGGGTCAGCAAGCTGAGACAAACTGCTTGATTCCTTAGCTATGATGTGGAGGTGCTGGTGTTGGACTGGGGTGAACAAGATCAAAAATCCCACGATACCAGGTTAAATTCAACAGGTTTATTTGAAAACACTAGCTTTTGGAGCTCTGCTCCTTCCTCAGGTGTAGTGTGGAAGAGGAGGTATATCGACACAGAAAAATAACAACCTTAAAAGTAGCTCACTGGCTGCCTCTTGTTGAATCTTTAATTAGTCAGAAAGGAGACACAGGTTTCTATTGATTAAAATGCAAATCCCATAATTTCTTTCAAGTCATTGCCCCAAGATAATTAAACGTTTTATCAGTGTATACAAGAGGTGACATCTCAGGTCAGACAAAAAAAAAGCCTGACTTCAGGCTAAACACAGACTGATTCTAAATAAGGCTTCACACCTAAAATGCATTGTCTGACCTGAGATGTCACCTCATACATACGCTGATAAAACATTTAATTATCTCGGGGCAATGACTTGAATGAAATTCTGGGATTTGCATTTTAATCAATAGAAACCTGTTGTTACCTGCCTGTGTTGGTATATCTCCTCTTCCACACTACACGAGGAAGGAGTAGAGCTTTCAAAGCTAGTGTTTTCAAATAAACCTGCTGGATTATAACCAGGTGTTGTGTGATTTTTGACATGATTCCTTAGCGTCAGAAAGCATTTAAAGGACTGCTGCAACTGTTTAACTTCCAAGTAATTGAATGCCTAGTATCAGTTATACTTGAAAAAATAAACAAAAACTGAAAGAACTGTGGATGCTGTAAATCAGGAACAAAAACAAAGTTGCTGGAAAGGTCACCGGACCTGAAACATTAACTCTGTTTTTTCCTTCACAGATGCTGCCAGACCTGCTGAAAAAATAAAGGTATTTCTATCTCAACCAACCAACACAGGCAGAGAGTTGAGAAGGTTCGGGAGATAGTGTGCCATTGTGTAGAGGATGGTTTCGCCACAACCCTATTTGTTTAAAGCTGCGGCCTATGGAGAATGAAGGGTCTGTAATTCTGCCCACCAGAGATGTGAGTTTGGAAGAACTTTGTGACTAAAATTAGGACCAAACAGGCAGATGGTCTTCCTTAAAAATGAAAGAGATTTACCTTTGTTGCTTTTTGCTATTGCTTGTGTAATTTGTAATTCATACCGACTGTGATTTGCCTACTAAATTATGCTTAATTTACATTGACTTGGATGCATTTTAAAGTGAAAGCTATAAAAAGTGAAAATATGAGACAACAAGGTGCAGGGCTGGATGAACACAGCAGGCCAAGCAGCATCATAGGAGCAGAAAGGCTGACGTTTCGGGCCTAGACCCTTCATCAGAAAAGGGGGAGGGGAAGAGGGTTCTGAAATAAACAGGGAGAGAGTGGGAGGCGGATAGAAGGAGGATAGAGGAGAGGATAGGTGGAGAGGAAACAAACGAAGAGGCGGGGATGGGGCCAGTAAAGGTGAGTGTAGGTGGGGAGTTAGGGAGGGGATAGGTCAGTCCAGGGAGGACGGACAGGTCAAGGGGCGGGATGAGGTTAGTCGGTAGGAGATGGGGGTGCGGCTTGAGGTGGGAGGAGGGGATAGGTGGGAGGAAGAACAGGTTAGGGAGGCAGGGACGAGCTGGACTGGTTTTGGGATGCGGTAGGGGGAGGGGAGATTTTGAAGCTTGTGAAATCCACATTGATACCATTGGGCTGCAGGGTTCCCAAGCGGAATAGGAGTTGCTGTTTCTGCAACCTTCGGGTGGCATCGTTGTGGCACTGCAGGAGGCCCAGGATGGACATGTCGTCTGAGGAATAGGAGGGGAAGTTGAAATGGTTCGCGACTGGGAGGTGCAGTTGTTTATTGCGAACCGAGCGTAGGTGTTCCTCAAAGCGGTCCCCGAGCCTCCGCTTGGTTTCCCCGATGTAGAGGAAGCCACACCGGGTACAGCGGATGCAGTATACCACATTGGCAGATGTGCAGGTGAACATCTGCTTGATGTGGAAAGTCTTCTTGGGGCCTGGGATGGGGGTGAGGGAGGAGGTATGGGGGCAGGTGTAGCACTTCCTGCGGTTGCAGGGAAAAGTGCCGGGTGTGGCGGGGCTGGAGGGGAGTGTGGAGCGGACAAGGGAGTCACGGAGAGAGTGGTCCCTCCGGAAAGCAGATAAGGGTGGGGAGGGAAAGATGTCATTGGCGGTGGGGTCGGATTGCAGATGGCGCAAGTGTCGGAGGATGATGCGTTGGATCCGGAGGTTTGTGGGGTGGTACGTGAGGACGAGGGGGATTCTTTTTTGGTTCTTATTGCGTGGACGGG
>NC_063343.1:879559-892647 GCF_021869965.1 Rhincodon typus
AGCTGTGGGAGTCGGTGGGCTTGAAATGAATATCGGTTTCTAGGTTGCCCGATATGGAGACAGAGAGGTCCAGGAAGGGGAGAGAGGTATTAGGGATGGTCCAGGTAAACTTAAGGTTGGGGTGGAAGGTGTTGGTGAAGTGGATGAACTGTTCGAGCTCCTCGTGGGAGCACGAGGCGGCGCTAATACAGTCATCAATGTAACGGAGAAAGAGGTGGGGTTTAGGGCCGGTGCAGGTACGGAAGAGGGATTGTTCCACGTAACCTACAAAGAGGCAGGCATGGCTTGGGCCCATGCAGGTACCCATGGCCACCCACTTTGTCTGTAGGAAGTGGGAGGAATTGAAAGAGAAGTTGTTGAGGGTGAGAACGAGTTCGGCTAAGCGGATGAGGGTGTCAGTGGAGGGGGACTGGTCAGGCCTGCGGGACAGGAAGAAGCGGAGGGCCTTTAGGCCATTTGCATGGGGAATGCAGGTGTAGAGGGACTGGACGTCCATGGTAAAGATGAGGTGTTGGGGACCGGGGAATTGGAAGTTCTGGAGGAGGTGGAGGGCGTGGGTGGTGTCACGGACATAGGTAGGGAGTTCCTGGACCAAGGGGGAGAAAATGGAGTCCAGATAGCTGGAGATCAGTTTGGTGGGGCAGGAACAGGTGGAGACAATGGGTCGACCAGGGCATTCAGGTTTGTGGATTTTGGGAAGGAGATAGAAGCGGGCAGTGCGAGGTTGGGGAGCAATGAGGTTGGAGGCCGTGGGTGGGAGGTCACCTGAGGTGATGAGGTTGTGGATGGTTTGGGAGATGATGGTTTGGTGCTCAGGGGTGGGGTCATGATCAAGGGGGCGGTAGGAGGTGGTGTCGGAGAGTTGGCGTCTGGCCTCGGCGATGTAGAGGTCAGTGCGCCATACTACAACTGCGCCTCCCTTGTCCGCGGGTTTTATGGTGAGGTTGGGATTGGAGCGGAGGGCTGCACGTTCTGCGGGGGAGAGGTTGGAGTGGGTGAGAGGGGTGGAGAGGTTGAGGCGATTGATGTAAAGTGAAAATATGTTTGGTAAATTCTTCACTTGAGGGTCATTCAATAAATTTTATTCTTTTAGTTATATGTATCCCTACTGTAGAAATGCAAATGTAAAACAGAATTTAAATGGAGAAAGGCTGCAAATTGCTATAGTACAAAGGGTGCCCTGGTATAGGAATGACAAATGTTAGCATTCAGCAATGTACAATAAGTAATCAGGAAGACAAATGAAACGTTGGCTTACAATTCAAGGGGGATGGATTAAAGGTAGGGAAGACTGGCTACAACTGTATAGAACGTCAGTGAGATCCCACCTAAAGTGTCTCCTTATTTAAAGGACAGATACATGTACATTGGACAGTTCACAGAAGGATCACAAGGTCATTTCCTTGGAATGAAAGGGTTATCTTAAGAGAAAAGGTTAAGAAAGTTGGGCCTAAACACATTATAGTTTACAAGAATAAGAAATGATCTTACTGAAACATAATCTGTTGAATCCCTTCAGTGTAAGGGGTATATGTTCCCCCTTGTAGGGAATTCAAGAACTAGGGAGCAGTTTCAGATTAAAGGGCTTCCCATTTAAGATGGTGATGAGCAATTACTTCTGATGGTCAGCAATCTTTGGAATTCTCGATCTCAGAGCTGTGGTGGCTAGGTCACCAAATGTATTCAAGGCTGAAGTAGACAGACTTCTGATCTACAAGTTAATCAAAAGTCGTAAGGGGCAGGCAGGAAAATGGAGTTAAGGCCACAATCAGATTAGCCAAAATGTTAGTGAACAGCAAAGCAAGTTTGAAGGGTCAAGTGACCGAATCTTGATCATGTTCTGTATGTTCATTCCATTCAATTTCATCTACACATGTGTGCAGTGATACATTTTAAGGGAAGAATTTTAAAAGGAGAAACCTAGCATACATAAATAAGCACTTGAAGGTAGTAGAACAAGATGAGAAGGCTGTCAAAAAAGCATGTGGCATCCATAGTTTCGTAGAAGCAGTGAGTACAAAAACAAGGAAGTTATGCTAAACCTTTATAACTAGTTAATCCCCACCTGGAGTATATTTTCCAGTTCTGGGTAGCACACTTTGTCAAGGAAAAATGCATGCAAAAGGTCAACACATGCATGATGATCAACTGGCCATCTTCTGCTCCCTATCCCTTATAATTGATAGAAACTTACAGTGGAATCCTTTTTTATTATTTTGGCAACTGGTTCACCATCTTGATGGAGCTCCTCATAGCGACGTACTTTATTAGCATGTTTCTTGCTCTGTGGATTATAGCAGAAGACGAGTGATTGACACTTAAAGCTCAGAGAATACCTGAAACTTTGAACTTTTAATATATAAGCAATGATCGGTGGAAAATACCGTTTGTATAGAACAACCTTCATAGTCATGGTATAAATTTAAAATACTACATATTCAGTGCCAAAGCCATGGGACACAAAACGATGTTCACTGCAGCGAAATGGCTGCATCTTTTTGCCAATTCAAGCAAAGGGATCTTATACTTTCCTGTACATTAATTCTAATGTTAGAAAGTTTTAGCTTCTTGAGATATTTTAAAAATTTGTTATAACCTATTGGCAGAATACATTGATATTAAAATTCAATTTAGCAGCCCAGAATCTCCACACGAAGTTCCAGCATTTATCTAAATCATTTTCTGACACGCAACATTTTTATTTTAAAAAGGTTGCATCAACTGGACCAATTCTTCTCATAACTGGCTAGAGGAACAAAGATGGAAGACGGGGCAGAAGCAGGAATGGATCAGCACAGATCACAGATAGAACTGAGATTTTCATTGTCCTGAATGCCTCAGTACTATACCAGGAGAAGCGATTACTCAATAACCAAGAAGAAGCTGCCTGCTGTTTTTTTATAAAAACAGATTTTGCACCTGGGATTCATGCTCAACATGCACTAATCATTCCAGATATAGCAAACAGCCAAACTCATGGTGACACAGGGTCTGCCACGTTATTACCTGGTAATGTGCTAGTCTCTGGGACTCTGATATCAGCACAGCATTACACACTTTGCAGTGAGTGTCCGTGAAGAGCTCACTATTTCCTTCGATGATCTTTTGTACTGTGAAAGAAGACCAAAAGAACTAAAGCGAAACAGTAGAGATTCTGATGTTTTGCAGTAATTGTCTCCTTCACACAAATCCATTAGATTTCACTAATTTCACTGGTGTATGCACACCTTTAGAAACAACAAACATTTGCTAGTTAACTATATTCAGTAGTAAAGTACTAAATACTCTCTCAACTTCACAACAAACTTTCTATTTTGAAGTAAAGTTTATTTCAAGTGATAAATATCTGTGAGACACCTGTATTGAGATGCTACAACCAACAATATTCTTTTATATTAGCAGGATGACAGCACGAGGACAAAACAGAAAGCTTTGAGGCAGTCTGACTCGTGCTCATTTTCAAAATGAAGATACTAAACAAATAAATTGTTCTAATTAAGGGTCACTGGACCTGAAAAGTTAACTCCATTTTTTATCCAAAAGATTCTGCGCATCCTGCTGAATGTCTCCAACAATTTCTGATTCTGTGTCACTTTAAAGAATTAATTTTGTCAACTTAGAAAGTCCAAAAATTGCCCCAATATTAGAAGCTGAACTCGGCTTAAAGAGTCAATATTTCTTTCAATATTTGAAAGTTATTGAATTGTTGTTGAATGCTCTTAAGTATGAAACAGGCTATACTGCTAAATATTTATATTATTTGGGTGCTAAAACCCTGGATCATTTTTAAGGCTTCCAGTCAAGGTAGACAGGATAGGTTTGAAGACTTCAGGCTAATAATTCTATTTCAATCCATTGCTTAGGATAGTCAATAAAATACAGTTGTCAATCAGAATTTTAGAAAAGTCCAAAACTTTTTATACAATGTAAATGGAGTAATCCAGCAGTGGCTCCAACACTGTAC
This sequence comes from Rhincodon typus, assembly GCF_021869965.1. Classification (NCBI taxonomy): domain Eukaryota; kingdom Metazoa; phylum Chordata; class Chondrichthyes; order Orectolobiformes; family Rhincodontidae; genus Rhincodon; species Rhincodon typus. Next base: position 883,524 of record NC_063343.1, read on the forward strand.
GTGAAATCACAGCAAATTTCATGATGTAAGAAAATTACAAATAATTTAAACAACATCAAACTACAGAAAAATCCAATCAAATATCACAATATGATGCATATAAAACACTTATTATTGAATGTAAAATATTATGGAAGAATTCTATAATCGAGCCAAGCACTATGTTAGATCTTAAAATAAAACACAACAGAAAAGTTAGTCATCCTTTCCATGAACAGTTCTGCACAAGAGTCGGCCTATGGATGGAAAGATTCAACTATAGCAGACAGCAGACAGAGTTGAACAAAGTAGGTTTCAGGAAAGGAGGTGAAATTCAAGGTTTTAGCGAGAAAAATTAAGAGGAGATTATGGAAGCAATTTCAGCTGTGGGACCTGGAAAGTAGGAGAAAGTTGGGTAAGACTACACGTTAGGCTGGAGAGGTGACAGACAAATTCAACCCTGTTCAATGATGTGAGGAAGTGTGTTACAGCTTAGTGGATCTACATAGATTAAAATTTGAATTTGAGCAGCAACAAATGGCTTTACAGGAAATTAAAAGTACGTGACATTTTAACAACAAAATGCCATGGATGTTTTATTATCAAGTCCAATCTGCATGCAAAATGAATATCTTTTAAAATTAATGAGCAAGAAACAATTTCTCTAGAGTATGACCATGCCAAAAGCACAAGGAAGGCTTTTGCAATTTATTGCTGACATTTTCTGCTCAACACATGAAATAGATGACACTGTGCATTTCAGAGCCAGGATTTCTATTCAACATCTTCTGGAGATCTCTGATAGAAAGTGCACACTCAAGTCGCTCGGGGAACAAGATCAGAATCCAAGAATCCCTAAAGTGCAGAGACCATTTGGTCCATTGAGTTTGTACCAGCCCTCCAAAGAGCACTCCATCCAGATCCAGCCCCCTATCCTATCTCCATATTTACTATGGCTAATCCACCTAGCCTGCACATCCCTCGACGGTATGGACCATTTACAATGGCCAAACCAACTAACCTGCATACAGAGTCATACAGATGTACAGCATGGAAACAGATCCTTTCGTCCAACACATCTACGCTGACCAGATATCCTAAGTTAATCTAGTCCCATTTGCCAGCATTTGGCCCATAAACCCTTCCTCTTCATTTACTCATCCATATACCTTTTAAATGCTGTAACTGTACCAGCCTCCACCACTTCCTCTGGCAACTCATTCTATACAAGCATCACCCACTGGGTAAAAAAGTTGCCCCTTCGCTCCCTTTTAAATCTTTCTGCTTTCATCTTAAACCTACGGCCTCTAGTTTTGGACTCCCCCACCCCAGGGGGAAGACTTTGCCTATTTACCCTATCCATACTCATGATTTTATAAACCTCTATAAAAGGTCACCTCCCCAGCTTCTGAAGCTCCAGGGAAAATAGCCCCAGACTGTTCAGCCGCTGCGCCTAGCTCAACCTTGCTAACCAGTCTATCATGATGGCCCTTGGTGAACACTATACTCAAGTCCATACAGATCACATCCAACGCTCTATCCTCATCAATCCACTTCATTACTTCTTCAAAAAAATTAAGTTAGTGAGACATGACTTCTCACACACAAAGCCACGTTTGACTATACCTAATCAATCCTTGCCTTTCCAAATGCATGTAAATCCTGTCTCTCAGGATTCCCTCCAACAACTTGCCCACCGATAATTCCTGGCTTTTCCTTATCACCTTTTTAAAATAGTGGCACCACATTAGCAACCTCCGGTCTTCCAGCACCTCACCTGTGGCTATCAATGATACAAATATCTCAGCAAGGAGCCCAGCAATCACTTTCCTAGCTTCCCACAGAGTTCTAGGGTACATCTGTTCAGGTCCTGGGGATTTAGCCACCTTTATGTATCTTAAGACATTCAGCACCTCCTCTCTAATATGGACATTTTTCGCTATTTATTTCCCAACGTTCTACATGTTCCACATCCTTTGCCACAGTAAACACTAATGCAAAATACTCTTTTAGTGTCTCCCCCCATCTCCTGCGGTTCCACACATAGGCGGCCTTGCTGATCTTTAAATGGACCTATTCTCTCCCTGGTTACCCTCTGTCCTTAATGTATTTGTAGAATCCTTCTGTATTCTCCTTAACCCTATTTGCCAAAGTTATCTCTTGTCCCCATTTTGCCCTCCTCACTTCCCTCTTAAGTATACTCCTACTGACTTTATACTTGATCTCTGCTGTCTATGCCTGACATCTGCTTCCTTTTTTTCTCCTTGACCAAAATCTCAATTTCTCTAGTCATCCAGCTGTCCCTAAACCTACCAGCCTTGCCCTTCACCCTATCAGGAACATACTGTCTCTGGACTCTAGTTATCATTTTTGAAGGCTTCCCATTTTCCAGCCGTACCTTTACCTGCAAACATCTGCTCCAATCAACTTTCGAAATTGGCCTTCCTCCAATTTAAATGCAGTCTACCCTTTTCAATCACTGGCACCAAAGTGCTCTGCCATTGACACCTCAGTCACTTGCCCTGCCTTATTTCCCAAGAGTAAGTCAAGTTTTATACCTTCTCTAGTAGGTGTATCCACATACTGAATCAGAAAATTTACTTGTACATACTTAACAAATTTCTCTCCATCCAGGCCTTTAATACAATGGCAGTCCCAGTCTATGTTTGGAATGTTCTGATGACTATTGCGGGGGGTCTATAGTACAATCCCAAAAAGAATGATCATCCCTTTCTTACTTCTCAGTTCCACCCAAATAACTTCCTTGGATGTATTCCCATGAATATCCTCCTTAAGTACAGCCATAATGTTATCCCTAATCAAAAACATCACTCCCCCCTCCTCTCTTGCCTCCCTTTCTATCTTTCCCATAGGCATCCACACCCTGGAACATTAATCTTCCAGTCCCGTCCATCCCGGAGTCACGTCTCTGTAATTATTTCGATATCTCAGTCCCATGTTCCCAGCCACGCCCCGAGTTCATCTGCCTTACCTGTTAGGCCTCTTGCATTGAAATAAATGCAGTTTAAAACTTCCAAGCATCTCTAGCAAATCTTCCCACCAATATATTAGTCCTCTTCCAATTCAGGTGCAATCCATCCTTCTTATACAGGTTACTTCTCACCCAGAAGAGATTCCCATGATCCAAACTGTGAATCCTTCTCCCCTGCACCAATTCCTCAGCCACGCATTCATCTGATCTATCCTCCTAATGCTACCCTCACTTTCTCATGGCACCAGCAGTAATCCAGATATTACTACTCTCAAGGACCTCCTTTTAAATTCCTGCCTAACCTCCTATATTCTTTCCTCAGAATCTCATCCGTTTCTTTTCCTATGTTGTTAGCTCCAATGTGTACATCGACGTCCTGCACTTTTGAGAATTATCTGCACCCTCTGAGATATCCTTGATTCTGACACCAAGAAGGCAACACACCATTCTGATGTCTTGCCGTTGGCCACAGAAACATCTATTTTGGGACTATGGAAGGGAACTGGAGCACCCAGCGCAAACCCACGCAGACACGGGGAGAACGTGTAAGCTCCATGCAAACAGTCATCCGAGGCTGGAATAGAACCTGGTTCCCTGGCACTGTGAGGCAGCAGTGCTAACTCTCTGGTTTTGATCATAAAAGTAGGCCATTTAACCCATCAATCCTGCTCTGTCATTCAATAAGGCCAGGCCTGATCTAATTGTTGCCTTAATTTCACTTTCCTGCTTGCCCACTCTGAAATCTTGACTTCCTTGTGAAACAATAACTGTCCAACTCAGCCTTAAATACATTCATGGACACTGCTGGAGAGAATTCCACAAGTTAATGACCCTCAGAAAAGCAATTCCTCCTCATCTGTCTTCAATCAGAAGCCCTTTGTTTTCAAACTAGGTGTTGTTTCCTTCATTATTGCAAACATCCTCAGTATCTATCCTGCCAAGCTCCTTCAGAATCTCAAATTTCAATATGATCACTTCTAATTTTTGTAAACTCCAAAAAATCCCTTCATAAGAGTCAGCCAATAAAATTTCTCTGAACTATTTACAGTGAAAGTCTGTCCCTCCTAAAGTAACTCCTCTAGATATGGTCTCACCTATACCTGCACAGTTGTCTCAAGACGTTCCCACTTTTAGAATTCACCTCCAGTAAAGGCCAAAATTCCATTTGCCTTCTCAATTACTTGCTGTACATGAACCACAAAAAGTTAGCATGCATGTATAAAAGACACCCAGATTCCAGTACTGAAGCATTTTATATTCACTCTAATGGACAAATCTTTTCTGATCCAGGTCAGACAAACATTGGCGTCTTGCCTTTCTAGAGATTTCTGGCCAGGCTTCTGAGGCAAGAGCCTTCATAAGAGAAACAATCCAGTACACCAGTCAGGCAGTGACAAAGCGGATTGTCACAGAAACCACTCATCCTTTTTACAGCAATAGCTGCCGTATTCCAAAATTAAAGGCTGCAATGACAGCTACTGAAGAATGTAAGGCAAGTGAAGGGATACAGTGGCAAATTGATGGGTGCACACAGGCGGCAAATAAGTGGGTCAGGTATTGGTTGGGGGGGGGGGGGGGGGGGGGAGAGGGGGGGGGGGGGTTGGGGGGGGGGGGGGGGGGGGGGGGGGGAGAAAGAGCATGGTGTTCAGATTGTCAGTGTGAGTGAATAGGGTTGAATGGTGAATCGAAAGGGGAGGTCTCAGTTTTATAGTTAGCCTGAATTTAGACATATTTTAACTCACCTAACATGTCATGGTAAACATAATTATATTGGTATTCTCCATCCCTACATCAGAATTAGGGATTTTTTTGGGCTATTTTGACATTTGGCAATTATCTATTTAAACTTCCAGACAATTACAAAGTAGTCATTGGGACTTCCAAAATTCTAGTTTTATATATTTCCTGCTAAAGTGTGATAACCTCACATTTTCCCACATTATACTCCATCTACCAAATTCTACTCCTTGTGCTTAACTATTTGCATTCCTTTTCAGACTCTCTGTACCCTTCTCACAACTTGATTCCCTTCTTAATTTTGTCATCAGCAAATTTCAAAATCCTGTCAGTACATTCATCCAAATTATTAATAACTCAAATATTTGAGGCTTCAGAACAGATCCCAGTGGTTTGCAAACATGAAATTTGTTATAGACCAGATGAAACCCTCTCGAAATATGTCAAGAAGATACCCTAGACCCTAACTTTTATCTTCTTAAAAGGCAACCGTAAGGCGCTGTATTCCAGATGTGATTTGATTGGTCACCTATTAAGCTTTACGCAAAATACACTTTATTCTTACAATACAGTTAAAATACAAACAAAAGAAAATTCGCATAACTTGAACCCTACTGAAATACTTAATGAAATAATATATTATTTACCTACTAATCATCAACTATTCCAATATAGCAGCAGCCCTTGGAAAGATAAATTCAACAAAATATTTTCCTCATTTGCTATCTTCTCCAATCCAGGAGAAAGAAACACCGACAAAAAGACAAACAATCTAGCAGCAGAGAGAGAACTCAAGCTTTTTGCTGCCTCAGAGACAGAGACAGAGAGAGCGCGAGACAGAGCGAGCAATAGAGATGTATTATCAGCTTGAACTCCGATATAAACCCCAATTTCAATTGAAAACAAAAACTAAATCCCTGAGTCAGTGTGAACTGTGCTTCTGTCTGATTTGAAAGAAAAAAAACCACTCAGGAAGCTCAAAGCTATCTACCCACTGCTTCTGAAGCAGACTTTCTGGCAACACCTCTCTGCAAAAGAAACAGCAGAGAGCAAATCCCTCTTCAAGGCACAGTACTGTAACAAATTGATCCATTTATCTTTATTTTCTGCTTCCTGTTAGTTAACCAATGCTTTATTCATGCTAACATATCACTCCTAACATCATGAGCTCTTCTTTTGGAAAATCAAATATACTACATCTACTGGTTATATCAACAGAATTTTTATAATTTGCCAAAACCATGTACACTGTCAGATTGTTTTCTGATTTTCTAAATGTCCTGCTCTTACCTCTACAATAATAAGTTATTTAGCTTTGCATAAACAGAATGGTCATTTGGGCTACAAACAAATCAGAAGATAACTAGCACTAATCTACATCGCTTGAACGTTAGTCAGTGTCTATACATGGAAAGACTAAAATAAAACAGAATTCCAAACCCAATTCCAGATATTGTAAACCTTTTATACAACTCAAAGTAATTTGACTTATAGGCACTTTACTGTATTATTCCTCCAGTAACACTGACTAAAGGCCAAAACCTCTTTAGATCCATGCTTCCCTCCCCAGGGTTTTGCTTCAGTTCCACAGGTTCCAACAACTATCTGGTTCCTCACCAAAATGGCCAATTCATTTATCTACTTGGAACTCAAAGAATCGGATTTTATTTTTGATGAGTCAGACACATTACACAATACAGTGCAGACAGCATAAACAATAAGTGATGCTTGTCACTTTCTGCACGGAGTGTGATAGACCTGACAAATAGATTTTTAATGGAAAGCAGTCTTTAAACTCCTGTTCAATACTCACATGGCTCTATACCCAAGCTTAAAATGCAAAAGTATTCTTTGAATCTGTTCCTTTTTCTGTTGATTCAATGTAGTAATATGTACATTTAACTTGCCCTACATTTTTAATAAATAAAATTGCTCAGCAACCACAGTTTTCACAATAGTTTGCAAAACTATTATAGTCATGGAACAGGTCATGCTAATTATAGAATGTGCAAAAATTCATGGGTTTGATCACAATGTTACACCATAGCTAATCAATTGCCTTAAAACATAATGTGTCTCAAACTGGTCAGAAGATTTTGCTTTCCTTGATAAAAAGCCAGGGTATAAGTATTAATTATTCTCCAATAATAAACATCATCACCCACTTAACTACTTGGATTTAAAAATAAAATTTTCTATATTTTCCTGCAGAGCATGTGTGGGTTAATCTAAAGGCAAAAATTGACTATTTGCAATGAGAAAGCAAGTTTGGTAGCACCTGTGGACAGAAAGACAGATTAATGTTTGAGGGCTATGACCTTTCATCAGGACTGAATGTTACAGGTTAAGAAAGTACTTAAACAAGGCAAGAAAGAATAAAATGGGGAATGAGGTCATGAAAAAAAATAAAAGTAGCAGGATAGAAAGTGAAAGGCAGAAGTATAATGGGAGAATTAAAAAGGCCAGAATAACATAAATTATATCAGAAACCACTATGACTATCTCTTGTCTAAATAAATGGGAAAAGTAACTTTTTCAGACTAGAACGCATTTGCGAAACAAAACCAACATAGCTCCCATGCAGCCCTGAAAACAATGTCCCAATTCACTAAAAAATAATTTCTGAACTAACTTTTGCCCATCATTTACTACAATATTTTTACAGTTACCACTCAATTCAAAAGCTATCTTTGATGCCTCAGTTCCCATGGTACTGATCCCCGCAACTACAAAAGTGCTATAATCAACCTGTTACTCCCAAAAAAAGACAAACCCTTGAATCCAACATCCTTGTGCATCATTTCTTGAATATCCCAAATCATTCTCTGAATTCCACATTTGAATTCCAGGTTGTTCTCAGCCAATGCCAAAATACTGAAACTTCTTATCTCAGTGACATTATACGTGAATGTGGCAAAGATAAGTTATTCTTAATCACCCCTCACCACTGAATGGGATCGCATTCAATAATCCACCTCAACTTTTTTGGTACATGGACTGGACCTCTGAGGTCCAAAACTGGAAGTCAATGTGTCGACATGCCTTATTCTTCTATGGTCCCAACCTTCCCTATTTGTGCTTTGCCAATTCTGATCTCTTGGCCAGTCGCAATTTTAATTACCCCACCAGTGGTAGCCATTGCTTCAGCTGCTAAGTCTCAACACTCCGGAATTTTTTTTTAAAATATATTACTCTTTCATTTATTGCCAATCCTGAATTGCCCAGAGCGTAGCTCAGTCAGCCAAACTGTTGTGGGTCAGGAGTCGCAACTAGGCCAGACCAGGTAAAGATGCAGATTTCCTTCCCTAAAGGACATTAGTGAACCAGATGTTTTTACAACAATTGACAATGATTATACAGTTACTGTTAGGCTAGCATTTTTGCTTCAGATTTTTTAGGAATTGAGGGTTTATGCCACCACCTCCCCTTCTAAATATCTGTACCTCTTTTTTTTCTCCTTTAACGTCCAACTTATGACTTACCTCTGACTACATTTATGGTCATCTCACAAGGTTTGATGTAAACTTTGATTCACATTTTCTTGAGAAGCACCTTGGCATTTTTTTCACGATGTTAAAATATACAATATACGTAGAAGTTGTCACTCTTGACGGAGGGCACCCAAACAGCACAGAGGCAAACAATATGCCAAGCACTCTACTGAAGATCATATGGGTTACCAAAAAGACCTGTTACTGAACATCTCTCATCAGTGCATAAGTGAGATTCTGAGCTTCCAGTCAGTTAACAGTTCTCTCCATGGCCTCCTACATTGTTCTAATGAAATTCAGGACTCAATATTTACATAAAGCAGCTTAAAATCATAATCACTGCTCTGATTTTTCAAACTAAAGGTCTGCTGTGCCCATTCACACTTCTAGTTAAACTGATACATTAGATTTTTATTTGGGATTGTATTTAAGAGGCAGCTAGATATAGTGCTTGGGGCGAATGGGATTGAAGGTTATGGGGAGAAAGCAGGATTAGGCTACTGAGTTGGACGATCAGCCATGATCGCGATCAATGGTGGAGCAGGCTCAAAGGGCCAAATGGTCTCCTCCTGCTCCTATCTTCTATGTTTCTAGCCATCTTTGCTCACTTATTCCAATACTACCCCACTTTGCCTAATAACATAATCTAACCATTTTGACAGTTAATGAAGTCTATCTCACTTCCTATCATACACCTTACCTTTTGTTCTTTCCTCCTCTTCTCTCTCACCTTTCTTCCCTGAAAAGAAAAACAATAAACTACAGCTACTGGAAATGCAAGAACAGAAATTGCTGGAACTCACTTCTACACGTAACCTTTACATTCCATCCCAAAACCACACTTGTGTTTCCCTTGTTCTCACCTTCCAATCCACCTTCTGTTTAAAATGGATCATCCGCCAACATTGCTAGCACCTCCAGCATA
>NC_063343.1:893147-906317 GCF_021869965.1 Rhincodon typus
GCTGACTATCCCTAATTATACCATGCCTTTCCAAGTGGTTATTAATTTGCTCCTTCAGAATTTTCTCCAATAGTTTCCCTGCCGCTGATATGAGACTCACTGGTCTGTAATTTCCTGGTTCATGTCTTCCACTTTTTAAGAAGGGTGGTACCCCATCAGCCGTTCTGTGGTCCTCTGGCACTTTCCCTGTGGCCAGAGACAAATTAAGAATTTGTGTCAAAGCCCCTGTAGTTTCCTGCTATGCCTCCCATAACAGCCTGGGATGCAGTTCATCTGGGCCAGGGGATTTCTCTGTTTTAAAGTCCGACAGTCTCCAACGCCTCCCATTTCCTATGTCAAACTGTGCGAGTTCCTCACAGTCCCTTTTTCCGAATTCCTTACCTAAATCCTCCTTTTCCACAGTGAAGATATTCAACACCCTTCCAATATCCTGCGGTTTCACACACAGATTGTCCTCTTGGTCCCTAATGGGACCTAATCTTTCCCTGGTTAACCTCTTCCCTTCAATGTATTTATGAAATATCTTAGAATTCTCCCAAATCTTGTTCACAAGTCCTTTTTCATGCCCCCATTTTGCTCTCCTAAGTGCTTTCTTAAGTTCCTTCCTGCACTTCCTGTATTCCTTTAGGACTGCAGCTGAATTGTTCCCTTTAGACTTGCTGAAAGCCCTTTGTACTCTTGTGTGTTAGCTACCCCAATATCTACTCCCAAAAATGACCTTTTTTTGTTCACAGTAGTTGAGAAAGAAATTTTTGCCAGGGTACCAAGAGAAACATTCTGTTTTTCAAATATTGCCAGTGAATAGCTCGTATCCAGTTGAATGACAGGAACAAATTGCTTTATTACATCTGAAGGGTATTATGTCTTGACAACACAGCACTTTCTCAGTATTGCACTGGAGTATCAGAATCCAGTCTTGGAATTGGGTCTGAATTTAGTTGTTTTTCCCTCTGACGTGAAAATGCTGAAAACATGAAGTACAATGTGCCATTTTTTGTCCCATTACTTTTGGAAGATGTTTCCCATGGTTTGGGAGTCTAGAATCAAGGAATACTAATAAAAATAAGCAGAAGACAATTAAGACCAAGATGAAGAGTAATTGTTTTATTAAGAGGGTTATGAGTCTTGATTCTCTACGCCAGAGGGTTGTGGAAGCTCAGTTGTTGAGTACAAATACAGATTGACAGATTTCTAAATACCAGTGACATAAAGGGATATGGCTCAATAAGCTGATCAGCTTACTCCTGTTCATGTGTTCTTATAAACTGAGCCATACTAAGTCATTTCCTTGTGCTTGGGGCCCATGAGATCCTTGAGATAATGCAATGTGTAAGCTCTAGAAATTGTCACCGGCAAATAAATTGTTCTCTCCATTAGCTACACTCATTAACGTGCTTTGTGTGATGGTAAAAGATGAAGACTGTGAGTCGTATGAACGGGCAACAGTTTCATAAGCTCCAGTTCTGGGTGTGTCTAATGGAAAATGGGGCCAGTTATGACTGTAAATGAGGAAGAGTAGCACTTGAAAAGTGGCATAGTGCAGTTATCCTGAAGGTAACAGAACAATCCATAATGCCTTTTAATAGGTTTCCTTTAACACATGGCTGAAGGAGCTTGTGAATTTTATGTTTAGGCGCAGGCTGTGAAGTTTGAGTATTTAAAAGAGGTAGCTGAGATTGTAAATGCTACCTACGATATAGTTAATTACAGGATCAACATTTTATTTCTATTCTGGAACGGGCTTTCATACTACAACGCAATTTCTGCAAATTAGCAATGACGTTTCCAGCCATCATGTAATTAGGTGTAATTATTTGTTCAGTTTGGATATAATTTTGTATAAGGTGAGACTTCATTTATTGATATTTTATATCTTGTCACTATTTGAAATCATTGGCAGTATTTTGATTGTAAAAATAAAAGCCAGGAACAGGCAATTTCGTTCACTGTAAATCTGTATCTCAAAACTTTAAAATAGTCAGGACGAAAATTTCTCAAAATAGTTCTGATGGAGTAACTATTGTTGAGATTATTGTCCTTGTTGCTTGTAGAGCAATAAAACATTAATGATTGTTATATTAAGCTGTTCAATTTATGGTTGCCTGAATGAAACCACCTTTACTCTAATGTTTATCAAGTTTACGTAAAGATACATTTTTCTTTCTCCAGATCATTTGTGTGTGAACATCTTGGATGTTTTCTTTTGTTGCAGCTGCCCCAAAGGCAAAGAAAGAAAATGCCCCAACTTCTACTGTGCAGTCCAATGTTGAACCTGGGAGCAGTGACCCTGACAAGTACTGTAGCCTGTGTCAAGCTTTTTTTAACCATCCTGCTATTGCCAAACAACATTATGTGGGTAAAAGACACAAGAAGCGTGAGACAAAAGCAAAGTTGTTGGAACAACTGGGGCAAACTGATAATAACTGTGAGTATAAAACCTGCAGACAGCTAGTGCACTGCATACCATGCGTGGATAGAAAAGGGGTTAAATGTTGGAAATACACTGCAGGCCTCACAGTATCTGCTAAAGATTACATTGCTATCAGAGGTCTTACATTAGCACTTAAGAAAGCTTACATCCATACCATCAATCCATCATTGTTTTTTCAAGATTCTGACATGTCTGCTGTGTATTTCTGCTATTTTGTTCTTTTTATTTCGGATTATCAGCATTTCGGTGTTATTTTTATTTCTGGGTTAAATATTGTATTCTATTCTTAAGAAGCTGATTGATCTCTTATATAAAATCAAGACCAACTTTCAGAAATCAGCAGAGTAAATTGTGGTACTCTTTGGAAACTTTCATACTTTTTGTAAAATACGTGCACCTTCAATATTAACATTTGAAAAGCAGCATTAAGCTTAGGAGAGTATTATTACTATTTTCATATGAAGAATTTCATGTGAAATGAGAAAAAATTACTTAGATTTGAGAAGCATATGGAATTTAGTATTTGTAGTATTTTTCTGTGGCTAACAAATTAAAAAAATAAATGTATCACCAAGCCATTATTAGAAGAATGGACTTTCTGATTTAATGGAAAAATGAAATGGAGTCTTAAATAACTTCTGAATATGTAGGTTTGATGTCACTTGCTTTATATTGTTTATAAAGGGAAAGTCAGCATTTGTTTCACTTCAAAGCTGATGGATTTTGTTGTACTGTACAGTTATGTAGAAGTATTTATGTCTTCATCCAAAAAACGAGAAGCAATCAGTATTCCCAGTTCAATATTTTTTTCATGAGGTGCAATTCAAATGAACAATTTGTATCGTTGATACATTATCTGGTTGTTTATGACCTTGCACTACTTGCTGGGTGATTGAAAACCAGCATCATTCGACATGCTTTATATGTCACATGTTCACTGAGTCTGGCCTTTTGAAAATGTTTTCTGCTAATTTTGAAACAAATTATTGCACCTAAGCGTTGAACAGAATTTTTCTAGTTGAAAACAGGCAAACTTCAAACAACTGTTGTTGGCACATGGCTAAAATCTCCGATATCCAAAAAAAAGCAAATGTTGTACTTCTACTCTTCCATTTGTCTATGCAACTGCACAGTTGTAAACATCAGTTCTGATGTTCATTCTGGGATCTGGTTCACAGGTAGTCTGTAGAATGTTTTCTCATTGATCGTGTGTAACACAAGACTGTGGATGTTTATGTGCTGTTTCCATTGAAGGATGTAATAGCTTAGCCCTATACTCTTTGCATTTCCTGTGGGATATGGTATGAACTTATGTGCAGATGACTGCTAGCACAGCCACACCTGACATGAAGTTATATTGACTGATCTGGAATATTAGCGGTCTTTAAGGCTGGGCTAGTCACTGTTTTGATCCAATTGAACCTTTTCTTTTAATTTATTTGTGGGATGTGGGCGTTGCTGGCTGGCCAGTGTTTATTGCCTGTCCCTAGCTGTCATTAAGAAGCTGGTGAGCTGCTTTCTTGAACGGCTGCAGTCCACCTGTTGTGGGTTGACCCAAAATGCCACCAGGGAGGGAAATCAAGGATTTTGACCCAGTGAAAGTGAAGGAACGGCAATGTATATCCAAGTCAGGATGGTGAATGGCTTGGAAGGGAACTTGTGGGTGATGCTGTTCCCATGCATGTGCAGCCCTTGTCTTTCTAGGTGGAAGTGGCCATAGGTTTGGTAGGTGCTGTTGAAGGATCTTTGAATTTCCTTAGGGATCATGTAATTTGGTTTAATGTTGTACAGTTATAAATGTATCGATATGTTTTGATGTATGCTGAGATACAGGCAAGCTTTGTATTGAGTTTTATTGATATTATAGCATATCTATGAGGTACTCTTACTACATTGTTTTCTCCTCTGCTAGAGAACTTATTTTTTTCGTATCAAAACTGTCATCTTTGGCTTTTTAATTGTAACTTCCCATTCCCAAACTACTGTAGTTTGCTTGAATTATGAGTGGTTGTAAAAAGATTTCACTTAGTCCTACAGCCAATATTTTGGCTCCATGGTAATAGCAATACTTGAGGCTGAATCACTGGTCACTTGCGGTGAAAATTTGCTGCTGAAATCTGCTGTCACAATAAGAGTACTTCCTATGCTGACTGTCATTCTTTTTAAAAAGGAGGTCTCTTACCTCATGGGGCCTGTGCAAGGCTGTATTTGCATAGGTTACTCTTCCATGTTTTGAATGGTTGCCTTCTCCACTGACTTTTGTATACTGCTGTTAGATTTAACTATAATGTACCACATATTCTTGCAGTATATGTGGCAAAAAATACATCAGGATAAGTAATGGCTATACCAAAAGCAGGAATCAGCAGCCTATTTTGTATCATGTCAACATAAAACACCTAGCTCACTATGTAGCTAAAGCTTTACACGTTGCCTGTAAAGTTTGAGAAATGCAAAATGTTTTTTGTCTTTTAAAAAAAGAATTTGTTTTCTCTGGCAGTATTAACTCTTAAATAATGAGAATCATACAGTACAGAAGAGGCCTTTTGGCCCATCAAGTCAGTACAACTAAAGCTACACAAAATGTATTTGAGGACTACCTTCCAGAGTTATGTAACTTCATATTTTACTGAAGCAGATAAATATTTGAAAGAGCTACATTAACAAAGCAAGAAAATAAATTAATTTGCCTTAGAAAGCAAAACAAATGGGAAAACTGCAAATGCTGGAATGTGAAATAAAAACAGAAAATTATGGAAATGCACAGCAGGTCATGCACTATCCATAAAAGACAAGATCGAATACAAGGTTTTAGGTGTGAAATTTGAAAATCCGAACCAAAGCCTGAAAGGTAAATGAGGATTTTATGGATGAAAGCAAGTTCAAAGGAAGAGTATCAATAGATTGCACAGCAGATAAATCTCACAGGGAGTGGATGCGTTCATTATGTACAAACTATAAATACTTAGCAATGAGAAAACAGAAGTAGATCATTGATAAGTTTGGGTTTGTGGTATCTGTGTAGCAGGGCAAGGGTATTTACAGAATGTAGAACCAAAGTGAGCAAATGGAATTTAATTGTAGATTAGCCTTCACCCAACTGAATGGTGCAACAAACATGAGAGACTGAGTGGATTGCTTTCATTCTTGCGCTGTCCCAAATTCATTCAAATTAATTTCCTTTTATTATTTGAGATGTTTTTGTAGTCTGTGAAATTTACCGATCATGCTGTAACCACATTCATTTTGCTATCTGATTCCCTGAACTCTGTTTATGCAGTTCCAAACCTAACTACATCATCACTATGAGGAGGTCTATAGATAGTTTTCGCCAGAGTCTTGTAATTGTTACTACTTCTGAATTTCACTTTTCTATTTCCACTACCTGATTACTTTGGCTGAAATCTCATTATCCTACCTGGGTAATGAGGATTTTTTTCATATAACTACTTCCTGCTGCTTTCCCAGCTTTTCTGAGAATAAAAGAATAGCCTGTAATATGCACCACTAATCGTGTTTACTACATAGCAAATCTGAGCCTTCGTGGTCATGGGGTGTAATATAGTGGTTATGTTGCTGGCATAGCATTTCAGAAGGCTGAGTTGAGGATACGAGTTCAAATGTCACCTTAGCAGAGGGAAATCTAAGTTCAATTAATTAAAAATGTAGGGAGGTTTTTTTTAAAATGCTTGTAATGGTGACCATGAAATGACTCTTGTTAAAACCAATCCGTTCAGTGATGTCCTTTGGGGAAGGAAATATGTAAATTTGTCTTTTTATCCAATCTGGCCAAAATGTGACTTCACATTTGTAGCAGTATGGCTGACTCATACCAGTCCTTGGAGATGGCCCAGTTGGTCACTCAGTTGTATCTCTTTGGTAGTTTAGCATGAACAGTAAATGGCAGCAATGACCACATTCTGTGAAGGAGTAAAAAAAAAATGCAATATTCATCCATTCTGAAATATTATGAAAAGAAAGATACAGTAACTAATTTAGCTTCTTATTTTGGACCTCCTCAACCACTAATGGATTTGTTTTATAACTGTATCATACTATTGTCCTAATATCCTCTGCTCTGAGGCAAACTATTCTATTTATGTGTTTACGGTTAGGTTCATATTTATATTTCCTTTTGGAATGCGTCCTATATACTCTGCCTTGCATCAGCATCCTTCCTTTAGTGTGAAGCCTAGAGTTGTGCAGAGTTCTCCTGTAATGGCTTTGAAAGGTTTTGCATAGATCCATAATTAACAGCAGGCTAATAGATGACTTGTAAGTTTAATTCCTCCTGCCTGGCCGGTTTATCTATTGATCTTTT
This sequence comes from Rhincodon typus, assembly GCF_021869965.1. Taxonomy (NCBI): domain Eukaryota; kingdom Metazoa; phylum Chordata; class Chondrichthyes; order Orectolobiformes; family Rhincodontidae; genus Rhincodon; species Rhincodon typus. The sequence goes on from NC_063343.1 coordinate 899,900, forward strand.
TTCCCCACTATTATAGAGTTATAAAGTAATACAGCATGGAAACTGGTCCATGCTGACCATGGTGCCCACTCAGCTGGTTTCAACCACCCACATTTGGTCCATATCTCTCTAAACCCTTCCCATCCATGTACGTGTCCAAATGTCTTTTAAATGTTGCAATAGTACCTGCTTCAACCACTTTCTCTGGCAACCCATAGCATATATGCACCACTGTGTGCATGAAGATTTTTCTCATAACCATACTAAAGGCATTTTTGCAGGGGGTGGGGGGGCTCTCCGTTTGCATTAAACACCCTAAATGTGATAATCTGCCCATATTTCTTCATTGATGATGACTGAATTTTGTTTAATTACTGTTGACCATAAATTTAGACTATCTTTTGCCCCTAAATTCTATTTTTAGAACAACGGTAAAGTGATTTTAATCAAGCTATAAAGCGTGTGTAAAACCATTGTTGTTAAGTGATAAAATAGGAGAGGATGAGGAAACAAAACCAGGCAGCTAAACAAATAGTGACAAAATAAGCTTCCTTGTAATTTCAACTTTTGATAATTGAACTTTTAGGCAGGTAATTGCATTATTTAACAGTTGTTTATTATGGTAGGTAACTAAATTATAATCTTTCACAGCTGCTGCTGCTAAAGGCTATCCCTGTAACACCTGTAACATTGTTCTGAACTCAATAGAACAGTATCAGGCACACATCCAGGGAACCAAACACCAGAACCAGTAAGTACACTTACCTGTTTTTTTAAGCAAACCTATAAAAGTTATCCTGTTCTTACCAGCACATAACAATCTACACAGGACAGACAAAAATAACAGCAACTTAGTTTGATATGAATCAGAGATGAGTCCATTAGACCTATCTTCACTTTGGATGTGGAAAGCAATTTTGATTTCATTAATCTGGTTATTTCAGTGATCTAGTGTGCAGAATTGTTAGAATGTGTGCATTTAACTTTCTTCATTTTTGCATTTAAGTTCCACTTTGAAATGACTGTGGGTGAAAATCTGATCTGCTTCCTTTGTCAGTTGTATCCATTGTGAACAAAATAAACTAACATAGGCTGTTGGGGAAAGCCTTTTTTACTTGTGAATTCTTCAATAACCTGTATACAGCTGAAGTGTGTTTGAGCCATGTGTTTGTGAAAATAGTTCAAATTACAGGTTTAAGCCAGAAGATTACACTTCTAGGATCATTCACTTCATAAATGATGTTGTGTAATAAGGTATACCACAAAAAATTTATCCACTGACCAGTAGTTCTGATTCACAACGTCGTGTTGGAGGCCCAAGCAGCTTAATGATGTACGAATATGATGAATATTTTTCACACTGGAAAAACTACTAAGTGTATCTGTTAGTAGTGTTGAATTAGGGGTATGCACCTTTGCTTACAGCATACACTTCTTTCATTGGCCTACTTCTCACCAATCTTCAGATCATCTGTTGCCAGCTTTTATATTTCAATTTGTTCTTTAAATGTGGCAGTGCAAGTAAAGTTACATTTATTGCCACTTCAGGGAACAGTAAGAACTGGTTATGTGGCGAGGGATTTGGAATAAAATATCCAAACTGAGATGAGGGGTAGCATCAGTGAGCCTGTGGGGTATTTTGGAGCCATGCAGCAACTTCTGTGGTTACTTTGTTTGATGCCAGTTTACAAATTCTAAATTCTTAACAACTTGCTACAATGATGGCCAAACTCAACCTCTGAATTACTATTAACAAGTGCAGTACCATAAACATCGAAACTACATTATCCCTTGTGTGACTAGGAAAATCTTCAGTTACTCTTCATTTAAATTTGTTGACTCAGAATTTATTGAGAATAGCTTGATTATGCATTGCCTTAGACTTCTAAATCAAACTATGTTGCTGATTTAGCATCTCATTTGGTCCATGCTAGCAAAATTTGCTTCTTTCATTTTAAGGCACTACTGTGTCATAGGATGATTTGGATGAACCAATGCCAAACCAGTCAAATAGCTTTGTGTCTGTGTATCATAAAATTCTTGGGGTTGTAGAGTTTCTCTTAGTTAAGGACATTGCCAGTTCATCTATTAGATTGCAATTAAAACTGATATCTTTTGATTAGTGGATCTAAACCAGTAATAACAAATTTACCAGTTTTCGGATGTGCTTGTGCCTAAAAGAATCTTCAAGAAGGTCAACCACTTTTCCTTCATTGCTTGATTCTTTCTTGGGAAGTGATTACAAAGTGTGGGAATTTCCCATTCAAGGCAAAATTCCAATAGCTTGATGATATGCTGGATACATAAAAAACTATTTAAGAGATATTGTAAATTTGATTACATCCATAGAAAATTAAGTAAATAAAGTGGACTTTAATAGGAATTGCATGAAGATGGTGCACCACAACTATAGCATATGGAACTTTGCGGAGACCATTGTCATCTGGATAACCACATCTGCAGTAAGTATTTGCACCTTGAGGAAATTCAGGTTCAGTAAATTGGGAGTCTGAGGTGCAGATCTTATAGTGCATCAGGGAAGAGATGAGTTACTTGGGCACCTTTTATCAAGTAGATACTCTCACTGGTTGGGCAGTGTTGCACATTTGATCAGTGATTATGAAAGGAGATATGGGAACTCATGGTGCACTGCTGAAAGACCTTTACTGTGAACTAGCAGGAATATTTTGCTGCCAATGTGGATGAGGGATAAAATCTGAAAGGTGGATAAGCAAATTGAACATGGCATCGTGCTACAGAAGGCCAGTCAAGTGGTTGAAATGAAAGATACTGTTGTATTGGTAGGAAGAGGTACAGTCAGGGGAATAAATTTTGTTTCTGGAGCCGTGATTGGCGATTCCAAGGTACCAGCCTAGTGCTAAGGTTAAAGACATTTCCTCACAGCTGGGAAAGAATTTGAAATAGGACAAGGCTGATCCAGTTGTCTTTGTGCACATACGAATCAGTGACATTGGAGGACTGGGGTTCTGATGAAGGAATTTTAGGAACCCGAGTGCAGGACCTGAGCAATGCATAAATTGGTATAAAGTCTAAACAGATCAAAGCATTGAACATGTAATTCAAAGAACAGTGTGTCAAAGGGTTTTTTTAATTCATGGTACTAACGCCAGTGCTAGGAAAACAGGTTGTTTGCTTAGAACAAACGGGGACCAGTATCCTGGTGAATTGTATAACTATGATTTTAGGTGAAGCTTCAAACTAAAAAGCTGGGGAGATGTGTGGAATTTAAATTAGGAAACATTTAAAATTCTTAGAAGAAAAATCAAGGCCACAGAACAGTGTTGTGATTTGAGTAAAGAGGAGCATTTGATAGGAATGGCCAAAAAAGTTGAAAGGTATCCACATCAGATGCCACCAAAACTGATTATTTCCAGCATCCACAATAATGTGCTCTAAAAAGGGTTTTTGATGTGCAATAAAACTGATATTCTTAAATACTTCGTAAAATGCTAATGAGCTTAAGCATATGAATTAGGAGTGGGAGTAGGAAATTCAACCCTTTGAGCCTCCTCTGCTGTTTAACATTATCCTGGCTGATGTTATCCTGGTCTCAGCTCCTCTCTCCTGCCTGCTCCCTATAGCCCTTTATCTCACTTTATCAGATTTCTTTCTTGAATCTGTTGATTGATTCTGCCTCCACTGCACTGTAGGAAAATGAGTTCCACAGATTCGCAACCCTTTGAGAAATAGATTTTCCTTATCTCAAATGTTGAACCTACATCCTCTCTCTCAATATCTGTGATCTCTTGCTCAAGACTGTTGAACAGTGGGGGCGGTGGGAATCATCTGTCCAACGTCCACCTTATCAATCCTCTTTAGCATTTTATATACCTCATGCTTCTGAACTCCAGTGAATACAAGCCCAATCTATACAACCACTCTTTATATGACAGTCCTTTCATCCTGAAATCAATCTGGTGAACCTCCTCTGAACTGCCTCCAGTGCCACCACATCCTTCCTTAAGTAAGGAGACCAACTAGACACAATATTTTCAAGTGTGGCCTCACCAATGTCTTGATTGTAACAACACTCATTTACTTTTATAATCCAGTTCTTTTGCAATGAATGCCAAGATTCAATTTGCCTTTCTTATTAGCTGCACCTGCATATCCACTTTCTGCAATTCGTGCAAAAAGCCACCCAGATCTGTCTGCACTGACGCACTTTGAATTTACTTCCCATTTTTAAATAATAATTTGCCCTTTATTTTTCTGGCCAAAAATGGACAACCTTGCACTTAAAATTAAACTTCTGCCCATTCTAGCCTCTCAATATCCATCTATAAACTCTTCTTCACAGCCTGCTTTGTATCATTTGCAAATGTTTCTATCTTACACTCTGTCCCTGTTTGCAGATCATTTATGTAGATTGTAAATAGTTGAGGTCCAAGAACTGAATCATGTGGCATCTCACTAGTTACAGTTCGTCATCCAGAGAAGGACTCATTTATCCCGACCCTGTGGTTTCTTTCAGTCAGTCAGCCAATCCTCTATCCAGACCAGTACTCTACCCCTAACCCACTGGGGTCTAACCTTCTGGATCATTCTTTTGTGCAGCACCTTGTCAAATGCTTTCTAGAAGTCTAGATATACCACACCCACCAGATCACCTTGGAGTTCTTTGAGAATGTAAGCAGCAAGTTTGTCAAGCACAACTTCCCTCAATGAAACCACGCTGACACTGAATTGAACTTTGTTTTTCCAAGTGTTCAGCTTTCTCCTTCTTTATGATAGACTTCAGCAACTTCCCCACTACAGAGATCAAACTAACTGGTCCTCAGTTGCCCACTTTTTGCTTATCTCCTTCTTTGAATGAGGCTGTCATATTACCATGTTTCCAAAGCACTGGTACCTTTCAAGATTCCAGGGAATTTTGGAACATCATAATCGATGCATCCACTATCTCTGCGTTGTGTTTACCAAGAACGTGTTCTCCTTTCATGCCAAATGAGGATTTAAATCTGGATTCAATGTCTTTTAGGGTGCTAGAAAGAAAAATATTAAATTAGAGAAGGTTCAGAAAAATTTACCGGGATGGTACTAGGAATGTACAGTTTAAGTTATAAAAATAGGCTCGATAGGCTAGTAGTCTTTTTTTCAGGAGCATAGGAGGTTGCGAGGTGACTTTATAGAGGTTTATAAAATCATGAGGGGCATAGATAAGTTGAATAGCAAGGGTCTTTTCCCTAGGGTGGGGAGAGTTCAAAACTAGTGGGCATATTTTTACACAGAGTGGTTTGTGTGTGGAATGAACTGCCAGAGGAAGTGGTGGATTTGGTACAGTTACAACATTTGAAAGACATTTGGATAAATACAGGAATAGGAAGGGTTTAGAGGAGTATGGACCAAAAGCAGACAAATGGGACTAGTTTGACCTTAGTCATACAGAATGGAAACAGAACCTATGATTCTTTAAAATGATTATATTCTACCTTTTCTGCCAGGACAGTTACATTCTGTTGGTGTTCTCCCTGCTGTTTAAAGACATAAGGCTCTTATCCCCCATTGATTCCCTTTTTTGATCTCTTTATAATGTAGAAAAGTGTAGTGTGAGGAAGAACATCAGGCTAGATCTAATGTCTTTCTTTTTGCCCACTATATGGAAACATCCCTCATTTTGGCATGGCTTGCTATGTCTACATTTTACTAATGCTTTAGAGGCCTTACTGTTGCTTTAGAAGCCTTTTTCTGCTTACTTCCTCATAATCATGCAGTTAAACTGTCTTCAGTTTATGTCTAATTGCTGTGTAAAGTTCAAATAGAATCTGATTTCAACACATTTCTGCAGGTAGTGCATTCCAAATGTTAAAAAACATCTAAAGAAATTTATCCTCATTTCTCCCTTTCATTCTTCTGATAATTATTTCAAGTCTGCTTCCATTGTTTACTGATTCACATGCCAGATGAAATAACACCCCCACCCCCCCTCACCTTGATGTATCAAAGCCCCTCAATTTTGTATTTTATGTTATTTTGGTACTCCAAAAAGAAAACAGTTCTTTGCTTTTCCAATTTCTACACATAATTGAATTTCCTCAATCTTGGTAAACCGTCTCTATACCCACTTCAGGGTCCTGATGTGCTTCCCAAAGTGTACTGCCCAGGATTGTACAGAACACTAATCCTTTTCATCGGTTTTTATTGTACTCAATTTCTCTTATTATCTCCTTCCGCACTGAAAATAGCCTTTGGTGAAGACAGGTGCAAAGTATTTATGTTGTACCTGTATTCCTCTCTTTTGAGTTTTATTTTAAAGTCAGTATAAACAGAAGTAGTTAGTTTGCTTCAGAGATGGTAGGAACTGCAGATGCTGGAGAATCCGAGACAAGGTGCAGAGCTGGATGAACACAGCAGGCCAAGCAGCATCATAGGAGCAGAAAGGCTGACGTTTCGGGTCTAGACCCTTCATCAGAAAATG
>NC_063343.1:906817-920500 GCF_021869965.1 Rhincodon typus
ATTTTGAAGAAGGGTCTAGGCCCGAAACGTCAGCCTTCCTGCTCCTCTGATGCTGCTTGGCCTGCTGTGTTCATCCAGCTCTACACCTAGATGGAAGTGGTCATGGGTTTGGCAGGTGCTGCCTAAGGAGACACTGCTACTATTGAGCATCAGTGGTGGAAGGAGTGGATGTGGTGCCAGTAAGCAGGTAACTTCATCCCGGGTGGTATCAATCTTTTTGAGTGTTGTTGGGGCTGCGCTCATCCAGGCAAGTGGAAAATATTCCATCACACTCCTGACTTGCACCCTGTAGATGGTGCAAAGGCTTTGGAGATTCTAGTGAGTTACTTGCTGCAGGATTCCTAGCCTTTGACCCGCTGTTGTAGCTATAGTATTTATATGACAAATCCAGTTCCATTTCTGCTCAATGGTAACCCCAGGATGTTGATAATCGGGGATTCAGTGAGTGTTGGTTAGATTCTCTCCTGTTGGAGATGGTCATTGTGGCATTTGTGTAGCATAATTGGTACCTGCCACTTGTCACCCCAAACCTCCACATTGTTCATGTGTAGCTGCATTTGGACATGGACTGCTTCAGTACCTGAGGAATCACGAATGGTGCTGAACATTGTGCAATCATCAACAAACATCCCCCATGCTGACTTTATGATAGAGGGAAGGTCATTGATGAAGTAGCTGAAGATGGTTGAACCTAGGACTCTACCCTGAGATATCCTGGAGTTGATGTGACTGACCTCCAACAACCACAACCATTGTTGTATATGTCAGGCATGACTCCAACAAGCAGACAGCTTTCCCCCTGATTTCCATTGACTCCAATTTTGCTTGGGCTCCTTGATACCACAGTTGGTCCAGTGCAGCCTAGATGTCAAAAGCATATATTAATAATGTCACTTATACCACTTGAATGTACAGTTTAAATGTTCACATTGCATGCAATTAAATCAATGACTGATAACTACATGAAACTAGACACGGTCCCTAACTCCAGAAATATTCCATGAGACAGACAAACCTGCCTAAAAGACAAACAAAAACTTGACTGAATTATTTTGTTACTTTAACCTAAAGGGTGACAAAGGACATAGTTTTCTTTTTGTCCCTGGAAGCTCACAGCTACAGGAGGAAAGGAAAATTCTGAATGAAAGGTAGCCCTTGTGCAATTTTAGTAACTGCCTCAGAGAATTGTGGAAAGCTTTGAGAATACAGAGGTCTGTGTGAATCATGTTAGAGTATTGTTTACTTTTACAGTCTATTGATAATTCAACTTCAATTCGTGCGCTTAGAAAATTGAATTGGAATAAAAGATTGCATTTAAATCATAATGTTAAAGTAGGAAAATTTCCCAACTCACTTCGTAGAAATGCAGTCAAGCAAAAAAACTCATATTCAGTCAAAGGACAAGAGCATTTAAAACCTTGACAAACGGAGATAGACTTCAAGAGGGTCCCCAAACTATTTAAAGAGAGAGAGGTGGAGAGACAAAGAGTTCCAGGATGGGAATTTCGTGAGTTTCAGCAGAAGGCACAGCCCAAAGTGTTGTGATGCTACAAGTGTGAGATGGGCTTAAGGCCAGAGTTGGAAGATTGTAGAATTTGCAGAAAGTTATGGACTAAGAGACAATGCAGAGTCAATAATTTGAACATAGCGAACAATTTGACAATTCCCTGTTAGATAATTTGACTTATTCAATAGTTGTTTTACATTAAAAGGTACAGACTGTAATCTAACAGGTAGCTGATTTGGCAAATACGCTGCCTGGTGAAACACCGAACTTCAACCATCTAAAACTTTGTATTCTATCGTACATTTAGATCTAGCTTCCTGTTGGCCCCTGTCCTGATTGATTTACAACTATTCCCATTCTTCCAACATCACTGAATTAAAATCTAACTGGTATTTACACTAATACAAGGACTTGATTTCCTGCATCTCTTCAGCTTCATCCAGTTCTGCAAACTCCATCCAGAACTCTCCACTCCTCTGACTCCAACCTTTTTTAGGAACTTGCATTACCTTCATCCCACAACCTGATGGTGAGCACACAGCAATTAATGACTTACTCTGTGAAATTCCATCCCTAAATCCATCTGCTACCCCATCTTCTCAATACACTTTAAAATACCACAATAATGTGCCTCATCACCTCTCCCAAACCATTTTTTCAACACAGCACCTAAAAGTCCATGAAGTACTCTTGAAAACTTTTCGATGGTAAAGGTGATATCTAAGCAGGAGTTCTTGGTTTTCAACAAGCCAACGGTTATAGATTTAACAGATCCCAGCCAAGACTAATGTAGGAAAGCTACAAAAACAGAAGTTGCTGGAAAAACTCGCAGGTCTGGCAGCATCTGTGGAGAGAAATCAGAGTTAATGTTTTGGGTCCAGTGACCCTTTTTCAGAACTCTGTTTACTGTGGGTCTAACTACTGAAGGTGGACTGCAGTGGCTCAAGAAAGCAGCTCACCCCCCATCTTCTCAAGGGCAACTAGGGATATGCAGTTAATGCTGGCCCAGCCAGAGACGCCCACATTCCACAATGGCAGGGAGACACAGCAAAAATTCATCCCTAGGAAAAAGGAGCATACTAAAGGTACAATGAGGCAACCATGGCTGACTCCGGAAGTCAGGGATAGTATAAAAGCAAAAGAGAAAGCACATAATGTGGCGAAGGGCAGTGGGAAACCAGAGGATTGGGAAGCTTACAAAGACCAACAGAGGGCAACAAAAAAAGAAATGAGGGAGAAGATTAAATATGAGGGTAAGCTAGCCAGTAATATAAAGGAGGACTCTAAGAGCTTCTTCAGATATATAAAGGACAAAAGAGAGGCAAAAGTGGACATTGGACACTGGAAAATAACACTGGAAAAGTAGTAATGGGGAGAAAATGAAATTTGGAGGAACTTTTTATCAGTCTTCATGGTGGAAGACACAAGTAACATCTCAAAACTTCAAGAGAGTAAGGGGGCAGAGGTCTTTATGGTGGCCATCACCAAGGACAAGGTGCGAGAAAAACTGAAAGCACTGAAGATGGATAAATCACCAGGACCAGATGGATTACACAACAGAGTTCTGAAGGATTTACCTGAGGAGTTAGTGGAGGTGTTAGTGGTGACCTTCCAGGAATCACTGGAGTCAGGGAGGATCCCAGAGAACTGGAAAATTGCTGATGTGACACCCCTGTTTAAAAAAGGAGTAAGGCAAAAGATGGAAAATTACAGGCCGATTAGCCTGACCACTGTTGTTGGTAAGATTTTGGAGTCCATTGTGAAGGACAAGATTTCTGAATATTTGGAAGTGCACAGTAAAATAGGGCAAAATCTGCACGGCTTCATCAAGGGGAGGTCATGCCTGACAAATCTGTTAGAATTCTTTGAGGAAATAACAAGCAGGTTAGACCAAGGAGAGCCAATGGATGTTATCTACCTGGACTTTGACAAGGTGCCGCACAGGAAGCTGCTGAGTAAGATAAGAGCCCATGGTGTTAGAGGCAAGGTACTAGCATGGATAGAAGATTGGTTGTCTGGCAGAAAGCAGAGAGTGGGGATAAAGGGGTGTCTCTCAGGATAGCAGCCAGTGACAAGTGGTGTTCCACAAGGGTCAGTGCTGGGACCACAACTTTTCACTTTATTCATTAATGATCTAGATGAAGGAACTGTGGGCATTCTAGCTAAGTTTGCAGAAAGAGGGACAGGTAGTATTGAGGAGGCAGGGAGGGTTTAGACAGGTTAGGAGAATGGGCAAAGAAGTGGCAGATGGAATACAATGTGGGAAAGTGTGAGGTATGCACTTTGGTAGGAAGAATAGAGGCATAGACTGTTTTCTAAATGGGGAGAAAAACAGAAATCTGAAGTGCAAAGGATTCTCTTCAGGTAAACTTGCAGGTTGAGTTAGTAGTTAGGAAGGCAAATAAATGTTGGCATTTAGTTGTTGAATGCTCATCTGTCCATTCTTTGATTTTGATTTGCAAAACCATGAAATGTTCTTACTTTACATGCCTCTGTGAATATTTCAGTGAATATTGCTCACAACACTCTAAATGTGGTCTGACCAGAGCCTTACAAAGCCTTAGAAGTACATCCATGCTTTTATATTCTAATCCTCTCGAAATAAATGCCAATATTGTATTTGCCTTCCTAACTACTGACTCAACCTGCAAGTTAACCTTAAGATAATCCAGGATACCATTAGCAGTTTGGGTATAAAACAATTGGAAACACAAGGAGCTATGAAGGAATACCATCAGACTTTCAAAACTATGGTTAAGGCACACTGTCAAATACCCACAGGATTGAGACAAAAGATTAAATTTCTCACTGTTTGCTACCAAAGATTCCTCAAATTATCTACTGGATTTAGTGCATTTGAGTTGATTTGCAGCATGAGTTTATAGGTATATTAACACTGATTAGGCAAAAGTTCATTAAAGCAAAGGAGAATCCTTAATGTAAGTGTCCATACTTCCAGAAATATTCACTGAGGCATGTAAAGTAAGAACATTTTGTGGTTTTGCAAATGAAAATCAAAGAATGGGCAAGTGAGCATTCAACAACTAGAACATTTCACATGGGAGATGAAGTATTGCAAGGTGGACCTCTGAACCCGAAATTTGGTGGTCCCCATGATACAGTTCAAAGGGTTACTAAAGTGACTTATCTGAGAAATACTCCTGATCATAGAAAAAGGAATCAAGGATGTCACAGAAATGTGCTGAAAAGGTATGATCACAGGGAAGCAGATAAGCAGGAACAAGTGTGTCGGGTAGGAAGAGTAATGGAAAGTGATGGAGACAATAACCATGAGATGAGACAGGTAATAGTTCTCAAAGTGAACTTCCTACAATGTGATTAACTAACAGAAACACTGGGGCAGTACGACACTGTGTTCCCATATTGAGAGAAAGGACAACAGGAGTATATTACGGAACTATTTCAGAAGTATTAGGTAAGCTGTAGAGATACACACTGGATGTATTGTGTTAGCTAGGCATGATGTGAGAACTGGAGTACCCAGACTGATACAACAGCATTCTTGTCGCTTGAGCCTAGAGAAAACAAGCTCAGGTGAAAATCACGAGACTTTTAGGAATGTGTGAGTTTTAATGGAAATTTGGTCTCTGGAAATAGGGAGCTTGATTTCCAGTGTGCTATCCCAGTGAGACATAACATCTGGACAATGAACGACCTGCTGAAGAAAAATGCAATTCGATGCTGGATGGATGACATTGCTGAATCAGTCAATGCAATTGCCCTGAGCAGGTCCTCAAATTCAAATAGTTTTACTCAGCCTCCGAAGAGAAAAACAGTAAATTTCTCCTCCCACCCTGCATGCATTGACAGCCATTTTGTACCATTGATGCATAGTCGAATTTGGATTGAAGATAGCAAGGTTTCCACTTTGTGTCCTCATGAGGAGCTTGCAGACTCCAGCTCAGAAACAGGATGATACCCTCAATTTTGTTCCCATGTCCCCAGTGACCTTTCAGCCTCCCCCTGGCTTCTGTTCAGCCCTATTTATGTAGCTATAATTCTGCCTAGTTTACCCCCAGACTACATAGCTTGTGAATTGCTGGGCCATTGTTGGCCATACACACTCCCCCAAGACTATGCCACTGCCCCCTCTGGAGATTACTGTTCTATGCAATCCTACTCTTTTATCTTGAATTGGTTCCTTTCACTGTAATCATTCTCTTAGCGACCCAATCAATGAAGCCTTATCCTTAGACTTGAGTTGCCCACTTTCCTCAGGGCTCTGTGCACTGCCAACTGATCAAACCCCTAACTATTCACTAAACAAAGTCCCAGGAGAGATGATGGCTCATTACCCAGACTGACATGGCAGGACTTCCCAGACTGAAGCCTCTGCAACACCTTGACAGCTGTAATCCTCAAACTGGTTGCACTGACCTGCAGGACTGACACAATTCACAAACAGTGAGGTCATGAAGCCCCCAGACTCTGGTAGGAGCCCAAGTGATTGTAATAAGGTCAGCCTCATGGAATTTGAGTTCCCTTATTTGACCGGATTAACAGGCCCAGTCAGGGAGAGCGGGTTGACATTAGACGGTGAATCTCAGGGATATTGACGCCTGGAATGCCTGATTTAGTGAGAAAGGCTGTGTTATTGTCAAATGAGATAGCCAGAACTGCAGGTGATGGAGTCAGCGATAACACAGCATGGAGCTGGAGGAACACAGCAAGCCAGGCAGCATCGGAGGAGCAGGAAAGCTGACGTTTCGTTTCTGGACCCTTCTTCAGAAATGCGGGAGGGGGAAGGGGGCTCTGAAATAAATAGAGAGGAGGGGTGGGACTGGGGAAGGTAGGTTGGATGGTAATAGATGAGTACAGGTAGGGAGTGGTGGGGGTTGGTCAGTGGGATGGGTGGGGTGCGTAGGTGGGAGAGAAGATGGACAGGTTGTGTCAGGTCAAGGAGGTTGGAGGGAGGATGGGTAGGGCTTGGGGGAGGTAAGTGGGGTGGTGATAGGTGGATGCAGGTAAGGGATACTCGGGATTGGTTGGCGGGAAGGGTAGGGTTGATAGGTGGGGATTGGACAGGTTGTATCAGGGCAAGGAGGTGGGGATGAGACGGAGTTTTGGATGTGGGATGAGGCCAGGGGTGGGGAGATTTTAAAACTGGTGAATTCTATATTAAGGCCATCGGGTTATCGGCTTCCGAGGCAGAATATGAGATGTTGCTCCTCCAGTTTGCATGTGGTGTCATTGTGACATTGGAGGTGGCCCAGGATGGACATGTCACACAGGGAGTGGGAGTGGGAGGGGGGAGTTAGAATAGTTAGTTCAGGAGAAATGGATACAGTAGACCAAGCTGGAGGATGTACAGGTGAACCCGTTTGATATGAAAGGTTTGCTTTGGGCCTTGGATGGAGGTGAGGGGGGAGGTGTAGGGGCAGGTGTGGCAGTTCCTGCAGTTGCAGGGCAAGGTACCAGGGGTGGTGGCGTTCGTGGGGTGTGTGGAGTGGATGAGGGAGTCACAGAGAGAGCGGTCCCTACGAAAGGGGTGGGGAGGTAAATATATCTTTGGTTGTGGGGTCGGATTGTAGGTGGCGGAAGTGGTGGAGAATGATATGTTTGATACGGAGGTTGGTGAGGTGATATGTGAGGACAAGGGGCATTCGGTCTTTATTTTTGTTGAGGGGAGCGGGTTTGAGGGCAGAGGTGCGGGAAATGGAAGAGACACGGTTGAGGGCAGTTTTGGCCACCGGAGTGGGGGGATGTTGCGGTCCTTGAAATAGGAGGACATCTGGGATGTCCGGGAGTGGAACGCTCCATCTTGGGAGCAGATGCAGCGGAGGCAGAGGATTTGGGAGTAGGGGATCACATTCTTGCAAGAAGGTGGGTGAGAGGAGGTGTGGTCCAGGTTCCTGTGGAGTCGGTGGGATTGAAATAGATGTTGGTTTCGAGGCGGTTGCCAGAGATGGAGACAGAGAGGTCCGGGAAGGGGAGGGAGGTATCAGAGATGGTCCAGGTGAATTTGTGGTTGCGGTGAAAGTTGTTAATAAAGTTGATGAATTGTTCAAGTTCCTCATGGGAGCATGAGGCAGTGCCGATACAGTCATCGATGTAGCAGAAGAAGAGGTGAGGGATGGTGCTGATGTAACAGCAGAAAAGGGACTGTTTCATGCACCCTACAAAGAAGCAGGCATAAAGAGTGTTTGGTGATGGCATGCTGGCCTCAGGACCAAACATCTGACTGACCTTGTCAATACCTGGGACTGGAATTGGCCAAGCCATTTGCCTGACTGTAGTCCCCATGAACCCAATCCAGAGTTCACCCCTTTGGTTTTCAGACATGGCCATTTGGTGGCAGCACAAACAGTTTGTTTGCTGTGTAAGCAATTGGCAAACGCTGTAGGTGTGGCATTAATGTAACATGGTGTGATACAATCTCCAGTGCACTGGACCATGACAAGCGGCCTGCCTCATCCTCTATGCTAAAAAACAATGGAATTCACAGAAGCTGGCAAATGGCACTGAAAAGCCAATGTATTAAAAGCTGGTAGTTTGTAAGCACCAAGTTGGTGAGCACTAAAATATGAAGCTAAGAGCCATCAGGTGCATCCTGTTTAAACACATATGATGCGTGTGTGACACTACGTGTAAAACGACCTGACAGAATATTGAATGTCACAGGTGACCCAGAGCCAAGCCCTTAGAGCTGAAGTGGTGGATGGTTAGATTGAGTGTAGCCTTGATCATGGTGTGAGTCTGCAGGTTTACTGATGAAACGGGAGGAGGACAGTCTCTGTGGAACATGAAGGGACATTGGGAAGACAGAATCGGATGAAAGTCGGTACAAGCAAAGGGTGAGCTGCAGGTGCCTGCTATCCACTCTCACGCTCGGGCCAGGTCTTTGCACTGTCTCTAGGTTCTCGAGGAAGGAGAAGAGAATTGAATGTGGTGTAGAAATGAGGTGGGTTCAATTATTAATACGATGCAAATACATGGAAATAAGGCATTCGTCATTCAATAGCAAGGTTCTGAAGTTGCCACTTAAATCCTAAAGGGAAAGTTAGGATTTTTTCTTCGAGATCCATCTTATTCATTCTCTCCCTATTTTCCCAACTTTCTCACTATTGCCCACACTGCTCCAGGAAGGGGAATGTTCTGCCCCTTCAGTTCACCCCTTACTCATGTAAACTCAATGACAACATAACCAGTTTATGTAAACCATTGGTTTTCCCTGCTATGTTTGTGTGTAACTCCTCAGTTTCTCAAATGACCATCTTGCTGATTCGCCAACCTCTGCCATCCAAAACTCAGTGTACATCTGCTATTCCACATGAAATTCCATTCACTGATCACAAATGGACGCTGGTTTCCTGACAGGCCTGAAATTAAAACCTCCACCCACATCTTCAAATCAGCCCCCAAATGTCTTATCTCCTGTAGTTCCCTCTTCTCTGTATTCCATTCTCCCCACCTTCAGGTAACTTCATGCCCAGTCTCTTATACCTCCTCCTTGATCCACTTCCCTACCAACTTTTTAAACACGTTTCTAAAACAAACACTTTCAACTGAGTTTGCAGTCACTTCTCCAGATTATGTGGAGTGGCTTGGTTGTTGTTATTTAACTTGCTTTCTTCTTCCCTGCAAAAGCACTGTGGGAGATGATCTAGATTAAAGGTAATAAAAAATTGCAAGTTTCAGTTATTATCTGTTTTGATGTGATTTTAGCTTCCAGGCAGATGCTCATTGATGTAGCCAGCTATATACAGGAGAACTGTCATTGTTAATAAAATGTTTTGCAAGTGCTTTTGGTTTGGGGAAAGATTGTGTGAAATTTTGTTACGTCATCCACAGGAGCATGTGTTTCAACATGATTCACACCATCTTAGTCAGGCAGTCAAAAACCATCCAGACATTTTTCCTTTTAAAACATCAAGCTAGACAGTGTTTGCATATTAGTGAAGGCAGTTATCAAACTTCTTTGAACATATCACATAATTGCCCTAAACATGTTTTCATTGTGAGAACTTCACATCACAGCCAATAAGCCATCTTTTGCATTTCTCTGACAATACTTTTAATGAGATTTGTATGTGTTTTACTCACAGCCTGTGTGACTGCCTTGGTTCGAGCAAGATTCATCCCCGAGTCTGAGAGCCTCAGTCACCCACTCCTTCCAGGCCCAACCGTTTGTTTGAAATGAATGACTGTGTAGTCTCAGATTGATGAAGGTTCCTCTGCACTGTACCAAACAGTTGCAGCTGTTCACGTAAGAAGTGATAGAGAGCCATCTCCATTTCGAGCTGCGAAATTCAACAGCCCCTGCAAACAGGCTCGGTGGATTTCATATACAAACAGATCTGACAGCATCACCGTAGACAGGGAGGAGAACTACTCTACAGAACCTTCACAGCTCCTGAATGATGTGGGCCATAGCAACAAAAGTTGGGAACTTCTCCATGTTTAAGAGAAAACAAAATCCCATTTTCCAACCAAGTGTTGAACAGCAAGACAAGATTCTTCCCAGTAAGTGGTGTGAGGCCTATTTGCGTATATTAACATCTTACTATTATTTAATCTCACCTCATTAATTTGCAGTTACCCATTCTCCCACCACCAGATATGAACTAGATTGTGGCCATAGCTGATATGGAGGTCAACTTGGCGACTCCAGTTCACTGCTTGTCCCTCCAGACCTCCATTTGGCACCAACGTCTCGGGGCAACCACGTGCACCCCACGTCCATGTATCATCATGGCACATTTATGACTCACCTTCAATTTGGCTGTGCCCTGCAATGCTGCACATTGGAACATGTTGGCATCTTTCAATGCGATGCTGCTGCAAGGGTACATTGTGAACACATCTCATGGATTGGCCGAGGCTGTATCTCAGGAATCCTCATTAGCTCTCTTTGCACTCACTCACCTTGAGCCTACTGTGATGCTCACAGCATCCCTGTCTTGCCTTTTGACACCTCGCCCCCTCAGCCTCACCCTTAAACCTTCTGTCTTGCCTTACTGCTTACCACAAGCACAAAGGAAGGGCAGCTCATCATGCTGATGAACAGGCCTCAGTCAAAGGCTGTGCAACACTGTGCTATGTCAGTCTCATATCTACAGCGTGCACGAGCAGACTGTCATTAACCACATGGCCAAGTCTCTGAGGTGAAAGGGAGTAGGCCACAGTGAAGATAATAGGCTACTGTCAGCCAGGCTGTCCTGGTATGGTCGGTCAAGGTCAGTGACTGCAATCACTCCTAGAGCTTAGACATGATCAGTTGTCCTCTTGGGTCTTACTACAGTCCAAGCAGTGGGCCACAGTTAGTGTTGGAGGTGCACACAAACAGTCAGGGGGTTCACACAATGCCTTTCTGGGATCAGTCGTGGGTCTGGTCAGCCATCAGTCAGGGCTGTCTGTTCAGGGGGTGGGGAGCACGGGGTAGTCTATGATCAGTCCTGGGGGTGGGCAAAATAAAATTCCAGAAGGTAATAAGGGCAGGGAAGTAGGGAATTCAGGAAGAGGGAAAATTCAGCAGATGGGAGGAGAGACAGTAGATACTGTTGGTCTGGGATTATTGGTAGTCACCATCACTGAAGCCTCACCCAGGCATCATGATGGTGGGTAGGACTAAGTGTATGGATGGGGCTCAGGAATGAGAATGAAATCCCACACGGTGCCTCGAAACCTGTGAGGAATAGGCTGCCCAAGGAGGGCCAGAAAGAAAAGGACATGGAAGTTCGGAGTGTGGAGGGCTGGATTACCAGGCTGAGCCTGTAACTCACTTACTGTGCCTCAAACACACTCTCTGTTCTCCACATTCACTCGACTCCTAAATGTGAACTGTGAATGGAAAATGGCTGCAAGCACTCCCGAAATGGGCAGTGTCAATATTTGTTTCCTGTCCTGACATGCGGATTCCACACCCAACCAATGGATGGCCCTTCAAGAGGCAATCACATTGATTGTACACTTACACGGTAAAAGATGCAGTTATCTGTAATCACAGCATAGTGCATGTGAAATGCAAGCCCTGTCCAGCTGTGGACGATACAAATCCTGATCACAAACAGTCTGTCCCACGTCATTGCTCATTGCAGACTGAAGACTGTTGTCTTTGTGAAGCAGAGTTAATCACAGCCAACCATAAAAACCCCAAAGCACAAAGCTAATGCACAATCTCATGTCCTTGCTGCATTTGAGGAGCCAGATGCCTTACATCTCCAGTTCCAGGAGATGACAGGTGGGCATAGTGATCATACGAGCGATGATGTAGAACAACAAAGAGTAACATTTAAACTGGTGTTCGAGAATGGAACCAAAATTGGTGGGTGGCACAGTGGTTAGCATTATGGACTCACAGCACTAGGGGCCTGGGTTTGATTCCAGCCTTAGACAACTGTCTGTGTGGAGTTTGCACACTTTCTCATTGTTGGACCTTGTAAAGCAAACAGTCCATTTCTGTTTTACAAGGCAAAATGTAACTTCTGTTTGTTGTTGGTGAATAAAGTGAATGGGTTTGAATCATTTGAAGGCATTCCTGTGTGTGATGGTTCCTCATTGAACAATGGCTGGGCAACAGTTGGCACTGGGAAAAAAATAGCAGTGACTTAGAGAGGATTGTCAGACTGGATGTGGCTAAGGACAGGTAAACTGAGTGGGCCTGGTGCCTAAACAGAGATGCATGCACGAATGTGTGTGCAAAGGTGTGGGATGAGTTGGTTTGTGGTCGCTATTTCACTGCATTTAGGGGAAAGGGCAACTCTGGATTGCCAGTACTTGACTAGGTGTATGGGTGGGGTTCAATGATAGTGCTGGTGCCAGGGATCCCAGGATATCCCAACAATGATGGGAAATTCTACCCACAGTGAGTGGGAGACTAGGATGAGTGGGGTGCCACAGGAATGTGATACGTAGTTCGTGAGACCAATTTGAGACAAAAACTTGAGAAAATCCACAAGGTGTCATGGAGAGAAACCCTCCATGAACATGCCAGAGGTTTCTGGTAAGATTCAGCCCAACATTTTGAGTAAAATGTGATTCTGCTTCAGAACTTGGGCTCGGTAGATTGTAATGTGAGATTAACCCATGCCGTTTGACTCTGAGACTAACTGCTAATTCGTAAGATCTCACCCGGTAACTAATGGTAACCATACTGGTGAGAGCTGCCTGGCAAGGTCCAAAACTGTATGAAGCAAACATTAGTGAGCTCATACATCTTATAGGGAAGGTATACTGAAACTGCAGCAAGTTCCGGAAGTCACTATACAATAGATTGTGATCCGGGAAAAGTACAATGCTGACTTAAATGGGAGTATGCAGGCTCCATATTTTGTACCATGCTCTACAATTTATTCTCTCTGCAGGGGTCCAGCCCTCCGAACAAACTCTCAGAAGGCAGTAGGGCCATGTGTGTTAGTGCTAGGAACGTAGCACTTGGGACCTGGATACAACATCACCAAAAATTTCAATAATCTTACGTGAATGGGCAAGTTCATCTGCAATTGCCTTTTCTCATCACTCACACCACTAGCTTCAGACACCATTCAATCACCCGTCACTCACTTATCAAAAATCTCCATCAATGATAACTCATAGCCAACATTCACCCTACTTTCTCACTCTTAGCACCACTGCAAACTCACATCTCCTAGCTGGCACATACTAGCACCTATTCAACTGTGACAGCCACATCATTCCAAATCATTGCATCAGCCTCTCTGAGACACACTCTCCTGTAGGACAAGGTGTTGCACAGCCAGAGGCAGCGAGGCTGTATGTTCTCACTCCCAGGAAGGGGATGGTAAACATGGCTGGACTGGTCACTGCCAAGATTGTGGCCAGTGTAATGCTGAGACCAACAAATGTAAGGTACCTTCCTTCGTATTCCTCCTTTTCACATTCTACTCCCTACTTATTCCCTTGTTCCCAAGCTGCAGATGATGAAAACCTGCAGATGTCCTCCATATCTTATTCCCCACCCTCAGTGAACACGAGCCCCTCTACCTTTCTTGTTTGTGATACCCAGTAAATGCAACCCAGCCAAGTAGTGGAGGAGAGGCTACAACCACACTAATAATGAACAGAGACTTGGACTCAATCTGACAGTTACAGTTACCTGCTCAGATACTAACATTACAGATACTTTAGAGGAGGTTTCAGTAATGGGATGTGCATATGATGAGATGCAACAAAGAGTGGCTTGCAGCCAGGGTAGT